>NW_008665224.1:40554-81000 GCF_000695815.1 Acanthisitta chloris | reverse complement strand
AGAGGGCACAGACTCAAGCTCTGCCAGGGGAGGGTTAGGTTGGATATTAGGAAGAGATTTTTTTACAGAGAGAGTGCTCAGGCATTGGAATGTGCTGCCCAGGGAGGTGGTGGATTCACCATCCCTGGAGGTTTTCAAGCTGAGACTGGATGTGGCACTTAGTGCCATGGTCTAGTAACCACAGTAGGGTTGGACTTGATGATCTTTGAGGTATCTTCCAACCTGGTTTATTCTATTCTATTCTATTCTATTCTATTCCATCTCCTGTGAGAGAAGAAAGAGAGTTCCCTTCTGGCCAGGGCTGGGACACATTGCTGGATGTAGGCTGCCCAGAGCTCCATTAGGCATGAAGATCCACAGCAAATGGTTTGAGTGGTTCTGGACCACCACACCCATGCTGGGATGGTGGGTCCATGTTGCCTTTGTGCCTGCTATGAATGGGAGCAGTCGGAGAGCTTGGTGGTGATGAAGAAAGTGATACATCAGCCTCTGCAGAACAAAACAAAAGGCATGAGACAAATGCCCACCAGGAAATGGCTATCTCTAGCCCTTCACCTCTCTGGGCTGCAGTCTCCAACTCCAGCATGTCTGTTTGAGGCAAACTTTGTCAGTATCAAACAATGAGGTTGCCAAACACTCCTTGGGCATGTTGGTTATTAACTCTCATTCCTTGGTCTGTGTCAGTGGGTCTCATTTTAACTTTGCAATGGAAAAGGATTGCATGCATAGAGCACTGAATTCAGATCTACCCTACAATGAGCGTGTTCTTGTCTCTCCCCTCCAGTGTCTCCCTGTGACTCTGTTTGGGAAGTAGGATGATGATATCTCTTTGCTTAGCCTTTGAACATCCCTTTTTATTGCAAAGAAGAGCATTTGGAAGGTGAGCAGACCACCCTCTTCTGCCAGAAAATATCAGCTGGCTTCTGCTTGAATAAAACACACCTTGGGAGCTTTGTGGCGTGTTGGGGATGGCTTAGTCCAAAGCACGAGGTACAGGTGATGTCTGTGGTCACCAGGCTGAAGTGCTTGGGACTGTCTGGGATCTGACAATAGTGTCCTGCCTGGGACAAACTGAGGTATGAGGAATTTGCATCTAGGACAGCAGAGGGTGATGGTGGTGGGGCAACACAAGTCCTGGGAGCACATCAGAGGAGTGAAGATAAATCAGAAAAACAATTGTAATGTTAAATCCATCAGAGGCTGCCAAGAGGTTTTCTTTTTTTTTTTTCTTTTAATTTGCTGGGAGAGGGAAGGAGTGGGAAGGAGAAGGAAGGAGAGGGGGCTCCTGATACTTTTATTCAGCTGACTAAAGAGCTCATGTTAACATTCGCTTTTTTAAATCCAGCGTCGGCCTGTGTGTAAAATGAGCTTTGAAGTGCAGAGCTGACAAAGCCCAGGGGAAAGCATGTCTTTTATTAACAACTGCTGGTACACTGCAGGAACCTTGTTGGAATGTTTAGTGAAAATGGTTTCTGTGTGAGCAAGGAGAGTCACTGGGCTGAGACATCCACTGGCCGTGGCAAGAGGCTTTGGTGACCACTTCCCCTCCTTCTGCAGCTCTGTACAGAGCTTGAACACATAGGTGGGGTGGGAGGAGCAGCCTGTGATGACAATCAGTGCTGAGACTCCAGGAAGAAGTCATGTGCATTGCAGCTATTTTAGAGTAGTGATTTGTCAGTTGGTTTGGGTGTTGGGTTTTATTGTCCTTTTTTTTTTTTTGTCTTTTTGTTGTTGTTGTTTTGAGGATTTGGTTTTCTTCTTAGTGTTGAGGAGTCTTAGGGCCCAAGGCTGTCCTTGGATTTCAGTGACACTCTGTGTTCTGGTCCTCCAGAAGAGGTTTAGGTGCTGTTAGAGAACATTTTAACAAAGAAACCACATTAGTGTGTTATACACATACACCTCTGCAGATCTATTTTAGCTCTGTTTGTATAATTCAGCAGGTGGACCCATTCTTTCCTGTCTTTAATCTGCCTTGCACAAATGGAGATTTAGCTGGGAGATACAAGTCTGCAGCTCTATGCTTCCTCTCCTTCCAGCAGTGCTGTGCATCCTTCATCCCACATATTTCCTTAGCTTCACAGGGCTCCAAAATACACCTTATTTGGTGATGGGACTGTGCTAAGCACAAGTGGTTAGAGGAAAGCCCTTACCCCCTGCAGATGGTTATTCCTGTGTGTAGGGCTGGAAGCTGTAGACTGCTAGAGAAGGGTCACAGACCTTGATATTTTGGCTCTTCAAATCTGCTGAAGGTGGCAGTGATATGACAAAGACTACACATCATGGCCATTCTCACTGGGTAAAAGGCAGTGGTGGACCACAGCAGAGCAAGCAGGAGGTGTGGGACCTTCTGGATTTTCTAAGATGATCCTTTGAATAAATGAGGCATAGCCCCAGCTCTCAGGAGTCCTTGGACCAAACATTGAAAATTATCCACATCCCTGGACCCCACATTTGCTAATTGCTCTACTTGCAAGGGTCTCTGAGCTTCACAAAATTACACACAACTTCCTAAGGTTTATTAGAGAAGGCTCCAAGGAGACCTTATAACACCTTCCAGTACCTAACAGGGCTCCAAGAGAGCTGGACAGGGACTTTTTACAAGGGCATGGAGTGACAAGACAAGGGGGAATGGCCTTAAGCTGAAGGAGGGTAAATTTAGATGAGATACTAGAATTAAATTGCTCCCTGGGAGGTGCTGAGACACTGACACAGGTTGCCCAGAGAAGCTGTGGCTGCTCCATCCCTGGGAGTGTTCCAGGCCTGGTTGGATGGGGCTTGGGGCAACCTGGGCTAGTGGAAGGTGTCCCTGCCCATGGCAGGGGGTGATCTCTAAGGTCCCTTCCAAACCAAACCATTCTGTGGTTCTACTAGAGACATTCTTGTCTTAAGCCCAGGTTAAATGACTTGTCCAAGGCTAGAGAAAGAGGTCAGTATCAGAGCTGTGACTGGACATTTGCAGTCCCTGGCTTTGAGATTTGAGGATCTGAGCCTGGCTGAGACAGAATGAAATACGAGTGTCCTGAATTTTTCATGTTGCAGTTCAAGTATATTTGGGCTAGATTCATCAAAGGAATAACTGGGAGAAAGATTTTTCATTTGTAGAATCTTAATGAATACATGACACTGCTATTCATTATTTATCTGCTTTCAGATTTTAATTAATAGTTCTACTGGCCATTTCTGATTTTCCCCCCATATTTATAGTAAGACATCCCTTCCAAAATATTAAATCATGCTGCTGTTTGTTACCTTTCATTACATTGCCTTAATATTAGGACAGACTGAATTTTGCTATGACTTTTAAGTACATAAGTGAAGGAGAAGAATGTCATTTATTTTGCTGTTCCTGCCCCATCAGAACTGGTGATTTTACCTTCCCAAATGCATTTCCAATGCAGCTGATGCGATTTAGCCAGGGAAATTGGTGTTTCATGTGCAGAAAGGAACCACTAGAGGACACCACCAGACGACACATGAAGCAAACAGGCACAGATGTAAATAGAGAAACTGGGGGGGAAAATTAGTAGGGATGGGGAAATGTTGATTCCTAAAGTTACCTGGGGGATGGATGGAGCTAACCCAGCACCTCCTTATTGCCACAGGCTGAGAATGCACAAATCCTTGCAACATCTCTTAATTCTTGGTGTGGTCCTGTGCAGGGCTGGGAGTTGGGCTTAGATGATCCTTGTGGATCCCTTCCAGCTCAGGATAGCCTATGATTCTGTGAGTCTCTTCCATGAGCTTTATTTGTCCTGATTCTAGAGCAGATCTGCCTGGAGAAGCCTTTCCCTGAACTCTGCAGAGTTGCTCTCACTGACCTGGAAAAATTCCAGGACCCTACAGCAGGGTAGGGGTGGGAGTGAGGTGACATTTCTCATCATATGAGCTCTTGCCACCCCTTCAGAGATGAACCTCAGTGATTTCTGCAGGACAATATTTCCAGCATGACCCACACAGACTGGTAGAACAGCAGGGGTTGATGCACAGAGAGGTTACCAGGGCAGGAGGGAGGAAAAACCTCTTGATCTGCTGAAGCTAATGGGAGAGATGATGGAAATATAAAACAGACCTTTCCTTTGCAGGTTCCCCTTAAAAGAAGTGGCTTCAAGTGCAATGAAATGTTTAGAAAACTTTCAAATTACAGATTTAAAGACAGGGTAATGATGTCAACAAAGCAATTAGGGCTGGGAGGTGACATAAATGTGAACATTTCCCCTGTACAAATCCAGTACCCAAAGCAGGTACAAGGATTTTTTCCACTTCTGAAAAAAACAGCACCAAAACCTTCCCATTTTAAGCATTTTCAAGTATTCAAGGCAAATTATCTTTGAAGCATTTGCAGAAGAATCAGATCACAAAGGCTAGTTCTTGGGCTCTTGGTTGTAAATCAAAAGTCTTTAAGACAGAGATAAATGTCATTTCACATGACTCTGCAATCCTAAGTGCAAAACTCCCATGAAACCCAACTGAAAAAGTTGCCTCTTTTCCACGTGACTCCCACATCTGTGCAGTGCTGTGGATGTCAGAGGAGCAGTGAGTGCTGAGACTTTCTCAAAGGGCTTTTAATCCCCCCAAAATGATGTAAGTCCTGTGAAATCTCAGCTCTGATAAAGATGATGGTGACAGTCCAGTGATTGCTTGAGTTGCAACAGAGGTTTGTGTTTGGCTTTTGACTTTGCTGCCTTATTCTCTGTGTTGATACAGCTAAACCCTCAAATGCCTGGGATTTCAGGGAATGCAAAGGCATCTAGGAAAAGTCTCCACTGATTTCTCCACTTATCTCTAAATGCCTTTTTTAATGGCTTAGAGTTTGCTTGTGTAAAGCAAAACCACATGCACACAAATGTACCTGCCCACGAAGGCTGCTCTTAGTGTGAGAAGCTTTGCCTGTGTGTGGCTGTGCCAACCCTCAGGGCATTTTTCCAACTAATTTTAACTAAATCCACCCATGTTCATTTCTCAACATATTTCTCAAGATGGCAAAAAAAACCCCAACCAACCAAAAATACCCCAAACCAACCTCAGAATCCCAAACAAAAGTTTTCATCTTTTTGTTAAAAAAAATAACCAAAAAGGGTCTGGGTTTTTGTTGTTGTTGTTAAAATTCCACCATTTTCAGGCCAAAAGCTAAAAGAGAAGATTAAAAAAATTATCCTCCTTCCAATATTTCCAAGATGGAAATTTTCCAATTTCTCCTCTAATTCTTTCAAAATTATGAAACTTTCTTTTTTTCTTATTGGAATGAAGAGATTTTGGAGAACACTTAGGTGGATTCCTAAAGAATCTGCTGGAATAGTGAGGGGTTTAAAACAAATATCTATTCCTTTCCTCATTCTCAGTTGAAGATGAAATGATTTTTTTTCTGGTTGCATCCCAGATGAGGAGTTCCCTCAGTAAATCTTTCCTCCACTGTTGCTCACATTTCCAGTGGGATTTATCTAGACTCAAAGTTGGACTGGGCAAAAAAGATTCATATAAAACTTTGTTTAACGGAAAACTGGAGAATTTACCTTTCTCTATGGATGGTGTTTGCTTTCAGTGGGAACATTCCTGCCTTTCTTTAGCTCAGATCAGGAATGGAATAAAGCTCATCCTTCAGACACAGAGCAGTACTAACTTCTCTTCAAGGCTGGTGAATGGCATCTTGCTCTGCAGGTACAAAAGCTTTCCAGATGCAATCTATTCCCAGAGGAGCAGAGCACTGCCTGCTTCCTGCAGGGATTTTCAGAGTGGCATCAGTGCTTGTACTCCCACTGGGGAAGGTGCAAAACCAGCCTCAGAATGGTCCCTGCCCCAAGGAGCTTCCATGGCATCAGGCTGTTTTTCTCTCTGAATGTTTTGCATTCAGTTTTCTTCTTTCCTCTTCTCTCTTCTCTTCTTTATTCTTTTTTTTTCTCTTCTTCATGTTTCTCTTTTTCCTTTCTTCTTTCTTTTCCTTTTCCTTTTCTTTTCTTCTTTTTCCTTTTCCTTTTCTTCTTTTCCTTTCCTTTTCCTTTTCTTTTCTTCTTTTTCCTTTCCTTTCCTTTCCTTTCCTTTCCTTTCCTTTCCTTTCCTTTCCTTTCCTTTCCTTTCCTTTCCTTTCCTTTCCTTTCCTTTCCTTTCCTTTCCTTTCCTTTCCTTTCCTTTCCTTTCCTTTCCTTTCCTTTCCTTTCCTTTCCTTTCCTTTCCTTTCCTTTCCTTTCCTTTCCTTTCCTTTCCTTTCCTTTCCTTTCCTTTCCTTTCCTTTCCTTTCCTTTCCTTTCCTTTCCTTTCCTTTCCTTTCCTTTCCTTTCCTTTCCTTTCCTTTCCTTTCCTTTCCTTTCCTTTCCTTCTCTTTTTTCTTTTCTTTTCCTTATCATCTCTTTTTTCTTTTCTTTTCCTTTTCTTCTCTTTTTATTTTCTACTGTCTTCTTCTCCTTTTTCCCCCCTCCTTTTTCCTCCCTCCCTTTTCTCCCTCTCCCTTTCCCCCCCTCCTTTCTCCCCTCCTTTCCCCCTCTCCCTCCTTCTCCTTTTTTTCCCCACTTCCCCGTTCTGTGCCAGTCCAGCTTGGCTCTGTCCTTCTGTGAGCTGTCACCAGAGGGGGACAGAGCCCCACGCACAGCACCTGCGATTTAACACTCCTTCCCCCACCCTAAAGCTCCTGCCAGGGCTTGAGGAGATGGATTTTAGGGTGGCAGGTACCCAGTGCACCCTTGGGAGCCCCAAGCCCAACGCTGGGGGTGATGCTGGTGGCAGCTGGACCAGCTTGGAGTCCCTTTGCTGTTGCATGGCACCACTGTCCCTTTAGCTTGGAAAAGATGTGTATGCTTAAATACAAACACATCATCAGCCCTTAAAACAGCTGTAGATGTGCTGGGGGTAAAGTAGAAGATTGAGCTGTATTGCAAGCTCGGGTTTGGAACTGCTTGGGGTTTTTTCCTGTCATTGTAACAAAAATCCTGCTTTAAAATACTATGTTTCAAGGTACCTGTTCCCCCCAGTTTTGATCTGAGTCACTGTAAACAGCTGATGCCCAAGTATTCAAGTTAGCACCACCCATCCAGGGGAAGAATTTGCAACCAACTGCATTGAAAATGAGAGGAGAAGTGAATTTGATGAGTATTTGGCTATTTCGATAGCTGCATATGCTTGATTGGAGCTTGTGGGGAAAACAAACACAATTATTTGTGTGAGATTGAATTTCATTTCCAACAGAAAATATAAAATCTGTCACCTGCACACGTGCTGGAAGCTGCAGGGGGCTGGTGGCAGCAGCAGTAGCAACCAGCCCTGAGCTCAGGTGCCTCTGTCCTCCTGCCCCAGTGCCATGTGGGACCCCTGGAATGTGGGACACCATATGACAAGGCTCAGCTCCCTCCCAGAAATCAGGGGATGGCAAAGCAGGTCCCTGGAATTGAGGGCCAGGGCTGTCCTCAGGCTTATGTCCTGCAGGCTGCAGGCCTGACTTTGGTTGCTTGGCCAGCCAAGCCTGACTGAGCAAATCTGTGAGACCTTAAGACATATAAATAATACTTGGCTTGAGTCCATTTCCTCAGCATTGGGCAGTTGCTGCTGAATGCAGTGTTTTTTTCTCTGGATCTATGTCAGTCCCACACCCCAATCCAGCTGTCCTTGCTAATTAAATGTTAATGCCTCAAGCTGGGAGTTTGTTTTGGTGTTTGAAGTGAGGAATGTTAGCATCCCTGGCATGGTCACCCACAGGCTTTGAGGCTCCCTGTCTGCCAGCAGGGACAGTGGGGGACAGTCCTGTCTCCATGGGGACAACCACAGGGCTTGGTCCCAGCTGAATCCATGCAGTAGCTGTCCACTGATTTAGGGAATCAAGGAGTTTTCTCTTGTGTGGATGGGAGAGACTGGAAAGCTAATGGGAGTTTATTCCTGTGGATCTGAAGAATGCATCAAACATTCTTGAGATAGCCACCAAGTGCTGTTTGAACAGTTAATGGCACCTTTGCTGCCTGTGTGGTGGCACCTGCAGCTGTGGCCCTGGTGCCAATGATGGAGGATGAGGCATTGAGCTCCCCACAGCTCATCCTGGGCGGTGACATCCCCCAGACTTGGAGCTGGTCCCATGGTCACAGCCAGGGGAAGTCACGAGCCTAAGTGTCTCCTTAGCTGCAGAGGGAAGAGGAATTTAAGATGGAGGCAGTGACTGGAAGACCAGCCATGCTGATATCTGAGAGTTTTTTCCTCCTCCTTAAATCCTTTCATTGTAATTACTGAGCAAACAGAAGGTCTGGGTAATTATTACATGGCTTTGTGGGTGTAAATTTAACATGTCGTTCCCATGCAGCCACACTGTGAGGGAAGACTTTTTCCTTTGAGTTTTTTCTCCTTAACTCCCTGTTTTCAGTTTCTCCCTGGGCTCAGCATAGCTAGTTAATAGTCACCTGAGTGGGAAATAGCTCTGAACCCTGAGCAGCAGGAGGGACTGGCACTGCTGTCAGGCAAACCTGGTTTGCATGAGGATATAGGAAGAGGCAGCAAATGTTTTTTGCACATGAAGATTGTGATCCAACCCAAAACACAGGGAAAGGGATGCAAAGTGCAGCTAGTAGGTGTCACAAGGCTTCTGAGAACCTCCTTGTCCCCAGCCAAACCTTGGTGGACAGGACAGCATGAAGCTGTGTCAGAGGAGGTTTAGGCTGAATGTTAGGCAAAGGTTCTTTCCCCAGAGGTGTTTGGGCACTGGAACAGTTCCCCAGGGCAGTGGTCACAGCCCAAGCCTGACAGAGCTCAAGGAGTGTTTGGACAATGCTCTCAGGCACATGGTGTGATCCTCATCGTGTCCTGTGCAGGGCCAAGTGTTGGACTCAATAATCCTTGTGTGTCCCTTCCAGCTCAGGATATTCTGTGATTCTGTGGTGGTTAATAAGTTCCAAGAGGACACTCAAGCTAACAAATCCCAAGTTTAAGTGCTGGATTTTTTTCAAGGATCCTAGGGGAGGGCAACATTAGGTTTCAGAACAATGGTGCAGATGTATCTTATGGACACTCTTTTGCATTTTTATTTCTGACTTGAACATATTGCACAAAAAGCCATGGAGCTCAGCTCAGATGAATTTATTTATTGTAAGAGAAGTTTCCATGAAATTAGAGCTGTTTCCCCTTTTGGCTGGTCATAATAATGTGAATTTTGTCACTACCTGTGTTCAACTCTAAGCACAACACCAAAACAGAGCAAATGTGCCTTGTTGAAATATTCCCACGGCCCAGGATAAAAGAGGTGGCTACAAACAACTTGGAATGTACATGTGCTTATGTGTCTGGGTGTAATATATTCAGCCAAACCTGCAGTGCTGTCTGAGCTGCAGAACAGATGACTTGGAAAGGGCTCTCAAGTAAGTTATAAATTGTTTGCTGTCACCCATGCTGCTGTCTCAGTGTGCTGTTCCCTCCTGCCTATTACATTTGTTTCCTTCCTACTTCCCTTTCCCTATAGGAAAACAAAGCCCAAAGTGCTTGTGCTGAAAGCACCTGTGCTTGTGCCCTGCTCAGAGTATTTGTAACAGAATCCCCTGGGTTTGGGTTTGGGCTGCCCAACTCTCACAAATAAACCAGTCAATGAAATCCATTGCTGAGCAGTTGATCTTCCACTGGTTGGATAAAGATGCTGCCAGAAGCAGTTTCATCTTTTCAGTGTAGTTTTTACTGAAGTATGGGATTTATTAGCTTGAGTATCCCCTTGGAACTCATTAACCACCACCATAGAATCACAGAATATCCTGAGCTGGAAGGGACACACAAAGATCATTGAGTCCAACTCTTGGCCCTGCACAGGACAGTCCCCCCACACACACACTCCATAGCAAAACATGTCCTGCTGGAAGTTAAACCTCTCCATGCTTTTGGACTCACCTTCACTGCAACAGCTGATGTTTTGTTCCAAGTCCCACATCATCCAAACTCTGTTGGGTTTGTCCTTCCTGTGCACAACCTCTCCATGGTTCATGTGGGAGGTCTATATTTGTGCCCACAAAGACACAGGTGTGCTCTGGATTGTCCAAGGGGCCTCAGCTTGTTCTTGACATGTGTGGAAGCACAATACCTCCTGAATTTCAAAGGGCTCACTGTGGAAATAATTAGGTTAAGTAGGTTTGAGGCAATAAGGGTGGAAGGAGTTATGTGTTTCTTTCTCCTTTTCCTTCTGAAGGCCACTGGATCCATTTTGTCTTTGCACCATGGAGGAGATGAGTGGAAAAATAAGCTATAAAGATAAATCCCCAGATCTTCAGCTTTCCAATGGGAGAAGGACTTTATTGTGCTGAAGCTTCAGTAATACCCCCATGGGTGTTGGGGCTGCATACACTGCTGCTCCAATAGTCCTTCAGCTGGTGGTGCTTTGGCCACAGGGGAAGGAGGTTTATAAAATGTGATGGTTTCATGGCCAAACTTTGTTTTCTGGCAACACGACCCAGCTGATTTTTGACTTCATGTAGGTACTTTTAATCTGTCCAAGCTACTTTTCTAAGTATAAAAGTGCATCTTGCTCACAACTGAGAGAAGCACAGGAATCTTTTCTAAGGAAAAACAGATCAGGAGAGGAGCACCCTAAGGACCTGCCCTGCTGCCCACTTGTGGTCTCTCCCCTGGTGTGAGGGGAAAAAGAACATGTCAATTAATTTTGTTTACTTGAACAGAATTAATGTTTTTCTGCATTTTTAAAAAGATACTTCATCTAACTTTGAGCATTTTTTATTTGAACTTTGAAAATATTTTCCCGACCTTCTTTTTTTTTCTTCCAAATCAAGAGAATATATGAAAGTGAATCTTTCTTCTGATCAGCTTCCACTTAATAGATGTGTATATATTTCAAAGGGATGATTACATCAAACTTTTCTAGTGAGCTCCATGGACTGGACATGGTCAAGAAAAATGTCTGGCTCAAGGTGTTGCTTGTTTGGGTTTCTCTCCTCTGTGGATTAAGTGGAGAAGCAATTTTATAGGTGACAGGATGAGATGGTGAAGTGAACATGTGAAAAAAAAAATGTCCCTTATACCTGAATATCTTTTGACAAAGACCTAAAGAAAGCTCTTGGTCTTGTACAACAGGATAACATCCTACAAGTGTGACCAGTCCTGGATTTTCATCTGCCCTGATATGTCCGAAAAATTACTTGTAATGTTTAGATCCTGCCATGATTTCTGCAGTTTGGGAAATTCATTCTGGCTTGTTCTGGGTTTAAATTCCCCCAAGGTTGCCAGGAGTCTGGGCTGGGCTAATCCCTGGGGAGTGAAGCAGAACAGCTCTGTGTTGCTTCTGTGTCTTTTAAATGTAAGTTCAGAGCTCTCTTGCTCAGTGCCTTGGAAAGTAACTGATAACAATAGAGATTTGGAGTTTGGATAAGATAAGAATCAAATTGAATATTTGTCCTGAACCAACAATTCACTTGATCTATTCAGGAGATCCAAAGACTTGTTTTTAAGTAGTTTTTGCACTTGTTTTAAAATAGCTTTTCTGTTTTCTTCATCTCCTAAATTTCTTTGTGCTGATGTCTGACTCGAGCACTAAATCTATCAACAGCCACAAACACCACAGAATGACAGTAAATTGGTCTCTGAAATTTGGTAATAGTGAACTTTGCCATGACAAAAGAGAGATGGGAAAGTGCCACAGGAGTTACAAACATCACCTGTGACTCAAAGCATCTGGAGATATTTTTATAGTCTGTCAAGAAAAGGACAACTGCACAGAGCTGCTGAGTTCAGAGATGGACTCAAGCTGAGATATCTGTGTTATTCCAACTCCTGAAATCTCTGAAGCTCAGCTTTAAGAAGTGCTTCCACTTTTCAGATTGGGTAAAACACTAAAAGTCAGGATAATTAACCACATGCAAGTGCACCCCTGAACAGGAATTACACGCTGCAGTCCCAAGCTGATATCTCTGAGCCTTTTGCTTTGGTGAATTGCAGTTTATTCCTCTTGGACCAAGGCCTAGTGCTTTCCTCCTTGGAGACGATTCCCATAATTCCTGTGTAATTAGATTAGCTCTGACTAGACCTACCTACAACAGACAGAATAAATTTTTCTAACCTCCCTAGATCCTATAGAAATTGATGCCTGTGGTCCCTCCCAGTGGGAGCTTGTTCTCAGCAGAGATTCAGTGACAGAAAATAGCCTTTTTAAAGGGAAGATTTATATAGCACTAATAGTAGGACTAGTGAAACTTAAGTAGTGTTAAGTGCTAAGGGGTTTCTGGTTTTGCTTTTGTTGTCTGAATCCAGTAAACTGGAGTCCAGGAACCAGGAGGTCTATCAGGAGGTTGGTGTAGACACTGAAATGGCTGGTTCTTCTCTGCCTCTCAATATTTATTTAGAAGGCACTAGGAAAAAAACATTGCATTTTCTGACAAACCTGCCAATAAATTTGCTCGGTAGGCACAAATAATGAGCAGCATGGGGACATGGCTGGCAGATGATAGTCTTGACATGTTTGTAAGCAACTCAAAATCCATTACCATGTGATCAAAATTGCATAAGAGTCTAAGGAAACACTGAATCAGGGTCTAAAATCTAATATATCAATTGTGATATACTACCTAGTTATCAGCTACAAGAAAACTTATCTTGCTCAGGTTGTATTTCTAGCTAGCATAGAGAGTGAAAATTAAAGAATTAGCATATTTGTGGCAAATAAAATATTATGCTTCCAAGCAAGTGACTGTCCTTATTTAAAGCCCTGCTTTGTATTTAGAGGAGCTGCAGAGGCACATCCTATATGTGCTCAGTAGAACCAGCTGAATTATGTGTTTAGAATAATTCATCAGATAAATTCATGTCCATGTATAATCTGCATTCAGATCATGACCTTTACCAAGCTGTGCTTTTTTTTTCCCAGGTCTCAGAGCTTTCAGCTGATGCTGGGAAGAGACAAGAGGAACACAGAGAAAGTTTTCTCCCATCTCCTCCACTCTGGTAGGATTCCTCATTTTGGGAGCAGGAAAGCCTCAGCCCAGGGGAGGTTTCAAACTGGAAAGGAGAATTTTCTGAGCGTGTTGCTGGGATTGGGGAGGCAGTGGTATTTTAAGCACTGACAAGGGGTTGGGAGCACAGTGGTCACTGAGCTGTGTGTGTCTGGCAGTGACTGTGCACATCAAGCCTTGGCTTCATCAGCGTGGGCTCTCCTGAGTCACTCCTGCTGTCACTAACCATGGACTCAGAGCAGAAGTGCAGTCCCCAGAGCTGAGCTGATGTCTAATATGTTCCCAAGCCACAGTCACTGCCTCCTCTTTGAGCCCTGGGAGAGGTCAGATGAGCAGTATGGCTCCTGGAGCATGTTCCAAACTCAGGGAATTGCTGGTGGCTCTCATCCCTCAGTCTGGGCTGCAGAGTGAATCCATCCAGGTTGTGAGCAATTCTGGAGGTGTGGTAACTTTTGTCTCACAGCTACTGAACTCTGGGAAATGAGGCAGACCAGTCTGTCCAGGTGAAGCAAGTCCACATATGTTTATTCACTGAAACAGCTGGCTGGAAAAACACTAATGAAGCAGCTCTCTGCTGATGGCAGCTCTCACTGTGTGAGCTAGACTCGTTCTGCACACCTTAGTGCATTAGAGAGGACAAAATTAAAACAGTGTCAGCACCATGGACAGACACTTAGAGAAGCACAGGTTAGAGCTACAAGCAGTTGTAAGCCTTGGTAGGTTTCATTCATTGTGCCAAAAAATTAAGAGGAAATAAAATAACCAGAAAGAAACAGAGCTGTGAAGTGTCAGGAGCAAAAACTGAGCCAGCGATTTCCATTTAGCAAATATTATATCTTGATATTAGATGACTCTGGTGTTAGTGATTTTAGAAGTGAACTTTAGCATTTTTAGTATGAAACATTTACATTCTCCCTCATTTGCTTTCAGCAGTTTCTCTGTGTGAGAGCTTTGTGCTGCTCTCTCACTGAAACATCCATGAATTCTGCAATGGATGTTTCTGCAATTATTTGCTGCTTGTGTTTAAGATGGTAAGTATAACCTGCCGCTGTGGGAGTGAGGCTCCCCTTGGGCATGGTCCTCTGGTCCTCTAGATCATCTGGGTGAAGGAAAACATCACAGACTACAGGTCATGGTGTTGCTGTGGTAAGAGCCACTGTGTTTAGCTCAGGAGACTTTGGCTGTTTGATACACCAGGTCACCCAAGGAGCTGATCCTCCTGCAAGATGAGCAGGAAAACTCAGTCTTGGGGTTGGACTAGGCAGAATTTAGTCCTGGCTTTGTTGTTTCCCCTCTGGGTGAAAGCAGTGACTCAGTTTCCCTCTCTGTAAAATGGGAGACTAATAGTGTCTCATTGTGAGAGTTTGGAGAGTGGATGAGAAGCTTAAAACAAAAGATGTTGCTCTGTAGAAAACATGTGTGAAGGAAGATTGAAAGGGCTTTAGCATTCAGCACTGTGATGTTTATTTGCTGTTTCAGCTTGTTTGTTCTTTCATCAGGCCACTGAACAATAGCTAATGAAAGGGGATGACCTTATGGGTTTTTCCAGGATATTACTGTTGCTGTGTCTTTGAGCCAATTAACTAGCAGCAGCTTTGTGTGCAGAATGCAGCAGCCTTGGGTTCTCCCTGTTAGGGCTTTGATGACTGCTGCAAAAACAAAAACGTGACTGAATGGGCTTTTCATGATTTCATTGTTCTTTAAATTTATTTTAGGCTGCTAAAGAATGAACATGAATAATTTTCCCATTTCACCATCTGCTTTAGACTCCATCTCAAAGGGTTCCCAATGAGCATGGCATGTAAAACCCTTTAAAAATGATCCTCTCCATATTTCCCACACTCAGCAGTCTGCTAATGTGGCCAATAGATCTAGGTGATGGGCCTGCATGATTTAGAGAGGATCATTAGGGTTATGATGAGCTATGCAACTGTCTTGTTTATTCACAGTTAGCAATTTTCTCGCAGTGCCCTTTGTCTCAGAAAGATTTTTGCATTTAAGCTTTTACAGAGAGAGCAGTGCCAGAAACATTCAGACGGTGAGACATCCACCTTGGGCTCCACAGCATGATCTGCTCCACTGCTTTCCATCTTATTTCCCTCCTGGGCTGGGCTGGAAACACTGAGGAGCTCTGGTGAGCTCTCCATAATTGACATGAGGGTAAGTGCATGTCTCCCACTGGCATTCAAAGGGTTACTCACAAAGAGTTTACATATCTTGAGTGTCAAGTCTCTGTGCATTTCCCACTCCTCCTGTCTCTTGGGTCCATGATTTTTTGCTTTCAGTCTTTGCCTAGCAGGGTTGGACTCCACTGAAGCCTCTATTAAACATCTTCGCAGTGCAGTCCACGAGTGCCTCCTTCCTTGGTGAGGAGGAGGAGGAGGAGGAGGATTAGGAAGCTAAAGTATTTAACCTGCCTGTCAAACAAAATTATTCATGGCAGGTTAGTGGCTGAGCAGCATTTTGCAAGGTTCCTGTGAATTATACATAAGATGGTCAGTCTTGGCACGGGAGTGTTGCTTCAACTGTAGAATAATTCACACGCCTGAAAGAATAAAGGTGCACATCCCACTATCCCTCGTTTTCTCTGGTAGAGTGAAGGGATCTTTTGATGGGCAAACCCGAGCAGTTGCAGCTCTGCCCTTTGGGGACCGTGGTTGGGGTCTGAGCGTGGCTGCAGGGGCAGGGCAGAGAGGCAGAGCCAGCTCAGCTCTGCCCGGTGCAGAGTCCTCATCCCCTGGCCGCGCCGCGCGTCAGCGAGTGACTCTGCCTGCAGTAATGTGCTCAGATAGATTTATTAGTGTGGGCAAAGTTGGATTGTAATGAGGTTACACAGCTCTGGGACTGCACCTAACTCATCTCCTGCCATCGTGGGACCAGGGGGGAGATAAATGTGCAGCCACCCTCAGCTCTTCCCTCTAGATTTGGTTTGCAGTTCAGAAGACAGATGGACAGCCGTGCACACAAATATCCCCAGACTTCTCCCCAAAGTGTGATGTCACTCTGGGTTTTTATATTCAGAGTAAAATATTATAATGGCACCGTTTCCTTCCTTCAGGCAAAAAAAAGAGTTGAGCAGATCCTCTGTTCTTATGAAAAGGCTGCGAGTCTATTACTTTGCTGGGAATTGTTTTTTTTTTTATTCTTGAAAGGGGCTGCTTTCCTCACTAAAAAAAATGTATTTTGGCTGGAATACAATTTTTGCCGTGTTTTGCAATAGAATATGGAAAGGACTCTGAATATTTTAATTTTTGATTATCTATAAAAGTTCTGAGGTTTGTATTTTGAATGAGTGGCATCATGGAAATTCAAACAAATAATAAACCCTCCAGATTTTGATTTTTATAAACTTTTATTTTCACATGCTCTTTCCTCAGTGAACCTGCATTGGCTTTTTAGTCCCCCTGGCAATCCACATGGTAATAAAAGTGAATACAAGTGTGCTTGAAAACAGCATCATCTGGCACTTTGCAAACACACAAATGTCCCTCATGGTTTGAAAACTGCTTTTTGATTGCTGTTGTTGATGCTAATGTAAATGAGTCACAAAAATCTTGATGTAAACTCTGTAGGTCCGAGAGAGTCTGTCCAATGACTTATTGATTTTGGCTCAAGCATTTATGTACAGAAACAAGAGACTGAGAGATGTGGCTGAGCTGAAGTGATCCTGTTCCATAGAATCATAGAATTTTAGGGGTTGGAATGGACCTTAGAGATCATCCAGTCCCAACCCCCTGCCCTGGGCAGGGACACCTCCCACCAGAGCAGGTTGCTCAAGGATTTATCCAACCTGGCTGTGAACACTGCCAGGGCTGGGGCAGCCACAGCCTCCCTGGGCAACCTGGGGCAGTGTCTCACCACCCTCACAGGAAAATGCTCTTCCTCATATCTAATCTAAATTCCCCTCTTTCAATTTCTTCCCATTCCTTCTGTCCTGTTCCTGCAGTTCCCAACCCAGAGTCCCTCTGCAGCTTCCCTGGAGCCCCTTCAGCTCCTGGCAGGTTGCTCTGAGATCTCCACACAACCTGCTGTTCTCTAGGCTGAACAGCCCCAACTTTCTCAGCCTGTCCTCATAAGGGAGATGCTCCAGTCGTCTGATCAGCTTCATTTGCAGCTGCTATCCCTGGGATATGGCAGGGGAGGTGGCAGGAGGCTGTGGTGGACAGATAGGTAAATAGAGTGGGCGTTATGGCTTTAACATATGGCCACAAGGGCACTGGAGTGAGGCCTTTAATTTCACATTAGGATTCTTCTCGTATTTGTTAGATAGAACAATATTAACCTTTTGAATTTATTTAGAAACTCATTAGTGCTTTTTTTCTGTAGTCCATTCTTTTCCTGATTAGCTCTCCTCATTACAATTCCAATTTCTTTCTGCTACATTTACCACATTGTCCTGCTTTCTCTCATCTCTATTGTTGCTCAGCTTAATTTATTAAAGCAATGAGAAGGGAAGGGGGATCAGTTGCATAGCAGTGTTCAGAGCCTTTGGTGCTTGAGGAGGAAGAGAAGGGAGACACCCATGAGCTTGCCTTCTCCCCAGGCAGGGTCACTGGGGTGGAGGATGGGGCAGTGATGCAAACATGGTTCAGAGTGGCAGCAGAAGATAAAAGACCCTCTGGATCAGCCTTAGTCTGTGCCCAAGGCTGCCAGAAAGAAACTGAAGTGTCAGGTGAAGGCCACTGCCTTCACCCATGCCTGCAGTGACCCTCACTTGCTGTGCTGCTTTAACCTTGACTTTCCTATTTTCCCCTTGAAGTGATTGCTCAATCTCAGAGGGTTTTTTTAATGAACTTCTCTCTGGAAGTTCAGTGTCCTCATCATGTCCTGGAAAGGTATGTAACTAATGCCCCTAACTCCTCTGGCATCCTGTTTCTAAGATTATGTTAAAAACTGTGTCTGCCTCTAGCAGTGTTTCTTTTGTGCACTTTTCCTTGGTATCAAGATGGAAGTCTAGGAGTTGCCATAATTGCTCTTCACACATCTCCAGTGGAATATGAATTGATGTTTCCATCAGTTTTTTTTTAGTAAGAGACTTAAGCCTGTCCTTGTTTTGGGGGAAGTGGAATGGGGAGATGCTCATCCTCCGATGTACATTTAAACACTTGGCTCCTTGACTTGCAAAGTATTTTTTGTTAGGCACATTGAATTTTCACTGCATTTTGTTGTTTCTTTTAGTCTGATGCTTGTTTCTCAGCAGCAATGCTGCCATATCCCATGTGCCTGTGATTAAAGATGCATATGCTTCTGACAAGAGATGATTAAATACAGCCAGATGATTGTAACCATCCCAGTCGTTGTGGCTCTCTGATTATTGGTGTGTTTGAACATCTCACAAATGTGAATGAATGTGTTTTTGCAGCAGCTATCATAAAATAGGCAAGTGCCAGAGTGTTCTCTTTGAGGCACAGAGGGATTAACTCGCTCAGCAAAGGTTAGAGAGAGAGATTTTTGGCAAGGCCACAAAAAAGAATCTAAATTTCTGAGTTTCTACTCCCATGTCTTAATCATAAACCCATCTTTTATCTGAATTCTTTTCTGTCTGTGGTAATTATAGTTTTGGCTGGGTTTATGTCCTGTATAAAACCTGTCTTTCACACATCTTGTGAAACTGGGGGAAAAAAAAAAAAAAAGAAGATAAAACAATCATCATTTTCCAAGTGTGTAATTCTGGACTCCAGCAGAGGCCTAAAACAAGTGAGGTAATTATTCCACTCAGTTCAGCACCATTTGGAGAATTAGACTATTTTGTGAATTGTAGTTTTAAAATAAGACACATGAACTGGAAAAAGTTCAATGAGCAACATGTAAAATAAAACAAATGCTTACAAATATCAGCTGAAAGAGAAGGAGTTGGCTGTGAGCTTTTGCTTTGAAGGTGGTTGCAATAAGATGGGAAAGGTCAATGCTGTTGAGGGAAGGTTAAAAAAAAAAAAGCCAAACAAAAAGCAAGATTTATTATTCCCTTTAGATTATGGGGAAAATGCCAGGGCATACTTTCAGGGCTAAATTAATTCCTGGTGCAAGCTAAAGAAAAAATAGGCTTTCCCCAAGGATGAATTTGGCCCATGGGCAATTACAGGAGGTCGGTCAGGGGAGGCTGCCAAGGGGAGGTGGAGCAGCTAGTTAAAGGCTAGGCTGGACATGCATTTGTTAGTGATGGTTAATTAACTTGTTCCTGGCAATCAGCCACCAGGCCAGGAGGTGGACTTGATTTGCAAGTTCTGATTGCCAAGAAAGTCACTCATAATTGCCTGTGATCTTGCAGCTTTCTGATTTTCACCTTGATCTTGTGTTCCCCTGCAAATGGTTTTTCTGGGGGGTGTTTGGTTGGTTGGTTTGGTTTTTAATTCTCTCTCTCTCCACAGGTTCTTTGCTTCATATAACACCATTTTCATACTTATTGCTGCTGATGTGATCAAACCTTTGCCATGGGCAGATTTTTGGGTGCCAGTGTCCATGGTGACTGGAGAACATCAACTATTCATATTGGTAAGAGGAGCAAATTTACCTATGGTTGCAGAGGGGATTTGGCATCACTACATGTGGTGAGGAGAACACAGTGCCCTTCTAATTGGTCTGTGAGACACCCTTAGAGTATTTATTCCTAATTCCAATAGCTTCTAGGTGCTGACAGCCCCACAGGACTGGTTTTGAGTTCCTTTTTTATGTTTTAAAAATGTATGTGTCCAATTGATTGTTTTATGAACCAAGTTTTCATAAAGATTGAACTGGGGGAAATGTCTCCTTGGGCAAATTGTCTTTCAAGCTGTGGGTTACTCACATTTCATCTAGTCTGACCATTTCTACCCTTGATGTGTTGTTTAGTGCCAACTTCTCCTTTCATTTTGCTGTCTGTAATTGTGCTGGAGACCTTTTCCAGATTATTTCTTTTCGACGTGACTCATCCGCCTTCCAAAGGCAAAGTGCAGCTTCTTCAAACTCTTCTAAATCTATTTATCCAGGCAAATATTTGGAGATGTAAAACAGCAGTAAAGTGCTACGATGTCTATCAGGTCAGGAAAGCACACAAGATCTTTGATACTGTAAATCTCTCCCCAGTGTGTTTTATCTGGAGGTATTAATTGGCAAAGAGCAGTGTAGAAATTTGATTCACACCCATGGCCAGGCAGTGAGTGAAAGCTTTGCACATGTTTGAGCTCCATTTTCTCAGCACTGAATTTAGTTTGCAGAGGCTCACTGCTCTATCAGACATGCTTCAGCACCAAGGGGCTCTGAGGTTCGGGAGCTGCACGTAGATCTCTCTCCTCTGTGTCACTGGTTCAGTCTTTAAAAGCCAAGAGTTGTCAGGAGCTGATGGCTGTGTAATGGATTCCTCACAAGCAGCTGGTAGCACTGCTGAATTTATCAGGTTCTTACATTTTAGCCAGAATAGATTGGGTGTCTCAATCTTACCCTCGAGGATTTCTCATGCAGCTGCTGCTCAGTTTTGCTCCTTAGCGTGACTGAGAAGTCCTTAGAGCAGGTGTTGTCACTGAGCTTGAGCCCTTCTTGCAGCAGGAGAAACATCTGGGAAGAAGTGGTGAGGATCTCTGGGCTGATCAGAAAGTCCAGTTTAAATTTTGTTCAACCTTAGTTTGATGGGTCCTGACAATTTCACGGTCTCAACATGGAAGAGGCTTCAAAAGAGGCTCCTCCTGTCCCCAGACAAAACTGTCTTTTCTTTTTTTTCCAGGAGATTTGTTTTCTGAACATTGACACACATTTCTAGAGCCCACCTGGGGTGATGGGAGATATAAATTGCCATATACATGGTCAGGAATCTGGCAAGATTTCCTTGCAGATGTGACAGACTGGTATTTGTTCTCCTTTTTCTTTTTGGCTTGCTTTAAACTTTTGGATGCCTGAATTAATGCATTTCCTATTGATTCTGTAATGAAGACAGAGGCCTGAAATCATATGTTGCTTTTTATTTGCATTTTTACTACAGTTAGTCTCATTTTGTCATTGCTGAAGGCCATTAGTGAGGGGCTGGAAGACTTGTCTAGGCTTCTGCTTTTTGTAGTTTCCCAAAGCTCTATACATAATAAATCAGACACCTTTTTTTGCTTCTGCAATTAACTAATCCACAATGTAACAGGAGCAGTAGAATTGATTGAATATGTCAAGTTTTAAGCCTTCAGAAAAAAATTGCAACAAAATAATGAAAAACTTTTGTGGCGATGCTTTTCAAAATTGTTGTCCTCGTTCTTACACAGATTTAGTCATGAAATTAGGAAGAATAAGAGATCTTGCCACTATGTCACCCTCCAGTCAATCCTGACCTGTGCTTGAAATGAAATTTTGATGTGACATGTTCATCTCTGCTGCAAATGTGGCTTCATCTTTCTGTTCATCCCACTTACAGACAATAACTCTCTTCTTACCCTAAGGTGAGATGTAGCCCAGCAGCAAATCCAGCAGACACATTGGGATGGAGAGCTTAAGTTGCTGGTTACAGCTATTCCATGGCAAGAGCCTGTAATTTTTTGCTTTATGAAGACCTCTCAGTCTGATTGCTTTACTCTCCTTCCCTGAATAAGGAAGACTGAAGCAAAGGAAGGTTGAAGAACCTTTCTCAGAAACATCTCTGAAGTTGCTGACTGGCACTGAGCCACGATAGTTAGTCAAATCCACATTAAGCTGCATTTCAACAAGAAAGAGTTTGAGCTCAGTCTGACCTATTTTCTGCTATAAGAATTTGAAAGTCCTCTCTTGCATAATGGGGTGTGTTGGCACAGCATCATGAAAGCAAAGTTGGATCCTGGGATCCCTCTGTACCAGCAAAGTACTCCTGGGTCAAACTACTTCTGCTAAACTAAAAGCTATTTTCATTAAATTATGCTTGTCATATATGTGGGTAAAATAATTTCCTTCCTTGTGAGATTTTACCCCGTGCACTCCCAGCTTTTTTTGTACAGAAAGCCATGGGCCATTTGTTGTGTAGTTCATGCTCTCGAGTACTTATGTTCCTTGCTAACATGAATTCTTTCTGCAGTTCAGACTTAGGGAGCTTTTGCAGTTCTGATTTGCAAAGTTATATTACAGAGACACTCTGCTCACACCCTCGAACAGAACTCCTTGGAACCAATCCTTGAAGAAGGGAAAAGTCTATATGGGAGGAGTGAGGTTCACATTAGCTTCCATATTCTTTTTTCACAGACCCTTCAGTGATTGGTGAGACACTGTCCCAGGTTGCCCAGGGAGGCTGTGGCTGCCCCAACCCTGGCAGTGTTCACAGCCAGGTTGGCTAAAGCCTTGAGCAACCTGCTCTGGTGGGAGGTGTCCCTGCCCAGGGCAGGGGGTTGGGGCTGAATGATCTCTAAGGTCCATTCCAACCCCTAAAATTCTGTGATTCTATGATTGCCTGTCACATCATCCTGGCCTGTGTCAGGACCAGCATGGTCAGCAGGACCAGGGAGGTGATTCTGCCACTGGACTTGGTGCTGGTGTGGCCACACCTTGAATCCTGTGCTCAGTTCTGGGCCCCTCAGTTCAGGAGGGTGCTGGAGTGGGTCCAGAGAAGAGCAACAAGGCTGGTGAAGGGACTGGAGCACAAGTGCCATGAGGAGAGACTGAGGGAGCTGGGGGTGTTTAGCCTGGAGAAGAAGAGTCTCAGGGGAGACCTTATCACCCTCTACAACTCCTTGACAGGAGGTTGGAGTCAGGTGGGGGTTGGTCTCTTCTCCCAGGCAACCAGCAGCAGGACAAGAGGGCACAGACTCAAGCTCTGCCAGGGGAGGGTTAGGTTGGATATTAGGAAGAGATTTTTTACAGAGAGAGTGATCAGGCATTGGAATGTGCTGCCCAGGGAGGTGGGGGATTCACCATCCCTGGAGGTTTTCAAGCTGAGACTGGATGTGGCACTTAGTGCCATAGTCTAGTAACCACAGTAGGGTTGGACTTGATGATCTTGGAGGTCTTTTCCAACCCAGTTGATTCTATGATTCTTTGATTCTTCTATGATCAGCTCCTACAAGGGAGAAATTACCCCCCAGGATTAGGTGCTGAAAACAGGTCCTTTAGTGCTCCTGCACACTTGGAATGGTGAATGTATGGAACAAGAGAATTTATATTTCTTTAGAAAGAGACAACTTAAGTAAGTTCAAATGGGCAAAATGCACATCAGCAACTGCACTAAGTGCAGTTATTTCTGAGCAACATTCTTCCTCCTAAAGACAAGTTACAAAGTGCTGGAATTTCCTCCAAATGGAGGAAAAGCATTGGCAGTTCCAGTTCTGTGTAATTGTTTCCCAGCTTCCAAGTACACCTACAGAATATTGCCTGCAGCAGAACATTGGAGATCATTAAAAGGATATTTTTTGCAAAGATAAAAGATTTTATACATCTTTGGTGCATGTAAAATATTAATTGAATAAAGTATTAATTGTCACTAGAAGAACAAATGTAGCTTAAAAAGTATGTAAAAGTGCAGGGATTTACAAATGAGCTGGTAATGTAGGAGTTATAAAGCACTAAAAATACTTAATTCAAACATACACTTTTGAAGAGGAAAAAAATTGTTATTTAAAGTATTCTTCATTTTAATAGATGTTTCCTCAACTTCATTATGTTTTCTGTTGCAAATAGCTCATGTGTATTTTCCATTTATTAAGCAATGCCATTTGCTGCTTGTTTGCTGCTCTCAGAAGCTTCTTTCAAGGCTCAAGTGAAGAGCAACTTCCACTGAGGGTGTGTATAGAATCTGGGAGCTGTTTCACCCCTTGGAATGTGATGAACATTGCAACAAGGACTACACATGTTCTAGTGATCAAACCCAAGGTAGGAAGCAACTACACAGCGAAAGTGAAGGTGAGTTTTGCCTGGTTGTGACAGTAAAAACCAGCCAATTACTTCAGCATTTAACACCTAAAAGGTTAGGACAAGAGTCACACGAATTTTTTCCTCTGGTTTGCCCCTGGGTTAATCCCTGTGGTGTACTGCAGCAGGTCCTCGGTGTGCTCAGCACCTTGACATGTGCCCTGGCACTCTTGGCCCTGCAGATGTAACACAGAGAGAGAGTTGCCCTCTGCAATCTCTGATGAGGAAAGCTTTATTTTTACTGGTAAGAGCAAGCTCTCTCTTAAACTGTCACAGTCTGGGTCAGGAAAGCATAAGGCTCTGTTGCCTTGGGAGCTGCTTTGCCTCTCTTCTGGGAATTAACTAGGAATTAGTCATGGCTTTGCTGGGACCTCTCTCTGCCCTTTTCAAATAAATGGCTTTGGAAGAGGAGGGCAGGGCTGTGAGTCTTGGGAGGGATGAGGCACCTCCCAGCCAACCTCTGCTTGGGATGACTGATTTACAGGGCTGGAAGGAAGCTCTGGAGAACTCAGCCACCATGGCTAAGCAAGAGGTCAGTTGATCTCATTTCACCATGGGACTGCTGAGTGATGCTAAGGGATGAGACCTGGTCCCTGGACACTGCAGCAACCTGTGGAGGCTGTGCCAATGGGGAGTGTAGGCACACACTCACAGGGAGGGTAGAGAGAGATCCTTCTCTCCATCCCATCTCATCAGCTTGTTAGGCAGCATTCATTCAAAATATCAGGTTTATGAGGCAGAGTTTTATTGCTCCTTTCCTCATTCTGAAACAAACACTAGAAATCCTGCTCAAGCAGGGGAGGAAAAGGTCCTATTCCTTATCTTGGAGCCAGTGGAGAAGGTCAAAAAGCTGCAGTCTCTTCCATTTCAGAGCAATGCTTTTGGCAGGATGGGGAACATTATCTGGTCTCTTACCATGGTGGTGTCACTGCAGAAGCAACGATGACCAGTGTGAATATAATCGTTCCTGATACATTTTTCTGGTCTTGTCTGTTTTACTAATGAAATGAGGATTTACATAACCTAGGGAAACCAGTGGGAGTGCTTTGCCACCTGTGTAGGAGAGGATTCCACCCTGTGGTTTTTCAGTTACTTTTCTGTTTTTCACTGTCCTTTTTACCTGTTTTCACTGTCTTCTCTGTGCACTATTTTCATTTTGAGTAGAAGATATTTGCTGCTGTCAGGCCCAGAGCAGCCAGGGATTCCTCTGAGGTGCCCTGCCCTTCAGAGATGGGAAGTGCTGAGATATTTGAATAACAAGAAATCTCAGGGTATTTGTTCCCCTGCCCTTTCTTTACCAGATTTCCAGCATAAATGCTGGGTTCCTTGGTTAGTCATGTGGAGCTGATGAGTGTTTGGCTTTTATCCCTGTGCACATCTGCTTTTGAAAACTGCATCGGAACAGACACTACAAAAGTGATGCTGCATTTCATTCTCAGAGCAATAGAGGTTCCAATGCCAAAGCTCAGACCCAGGGCAGGGTTTACTTCTGCTTAGGGAGTGGGGATGAGGCTTCCACTGCCAGTTCATCTCCCATTTGCCCCTGCAATCTGGAAAAGGGGAGGAGGTATATTGAAAAGAAACAAGGCAGTAACACCTTCCCAGTGACCTGCCATTAACCTCTGTGGCCTTTGTAGCTTAAAGCAGTGATGCACATGAAAAAAGAATCAACAAATACTTTTCCAAAGGTAAAGACTGTTCTTTTATCGACTCAGATCTTTGCTGCCTGAGGCTATCTGAGTCATTCTTCTTGCTAAAGTCTAAGGACGATTTCCTTTCTCTTAGTGTGAGAAGTTTACACTTAGAAGACTCATGCATGAAAGACAAAAAGATATTTAGTTTGGCTGCAGAGTAAAAGAGTTTAGTGTTCTCATTGCTCATTACATTTTGCTGGTTGTCACAGATCACCTTCGTCACAGCTACTGCTGCTGCTAAAATCTGTGCTGGGTCTCTGTGCAAAATGTACAGTTTGCACCAATTGTTGCCTGTGCTGGAACAGGCAGCATGAAAAAAACTTCTCAATTCATGTCACTAAATCTTTATTGTGTGGGTGTTTGTCTGTATTTTCCTATTTCAGTGGCTTTGAAAACATCTAACGGGGCAAGAGGAAGCATCAGGGGGATGCAATAAGGAGAGATGAGATGCTTTGGGAGCACAGTTAGAGGCACAGCAAAATAAACCTCCAAGTGGAGAGGGATGGAACAATTAATCTCTTGTTCTGACCCAGCAGGTTTGGTGCTCTGGCCTCTCCCAAATAGGATTGGTTATTTTGCATGTGTGTTACTAGTGAGAGAATTAAGTGTTACATTAAGATTTGTAGAGACAATCTTTTATTTGATGAAGAGAAATGGGAAAGGGGGGGAAATGCCCATTTTTTGGGGGTGTATAAGCCTATCCCTGTTGCAAGCAGCAGGTTGTCCTTCAGGGCAGGGTGATCCTTCACATGACAACTCTGGGAGATTGACAGGTAGAAACAGCAGCCAGATTGGCAAAACTTTCTGCAGCTTTACTGTCCATAGTTTGCTTTCCTTGAGAATATTTTTCCTTAACTCTTTTTATTTTTTCTTCATTTCAGCCTTCAAAATGATTGGAAAATTAGATTTTTTTGAGGGGAGAATTGCACATAAGCCTTTGCTTTCAGAATTGCACATAAGCCTTTGCTTTCACCTAAGTTTTCAATGGAAATAGGTCTGCTTCAACCTAACTTATTTTCTGGTGGTGTTAATCCTTTTTGGGTTGGTTACTCAGTGCAAACTGAAAAATAATAATGATTTCATTAAAACTGGGGCTGCCTCTGAGCCAGTCCTTTTGTAGAATAGATCATTTTTCCTGGAGGGAGTGAAATATTTCACTGGAGAAATTTTAGCCTGTCTGGATTTGATTTTTGCCTTTTCTACATTTTGTTTCTGATTCCCCATCAAACTATTCAGCTTCCTCTGTGCCCCCTTCCTCTCCATCTGCCACACTCTATTGGGGAATAAATCTCCAAGTTCTTTTCTATTCCTTACCATTCTGTAGTCTTCTGCTCTTCCTGAATCACTGAGATCATACATCTCCATTTATAAAACACTAGAAGTACCATTCCTATTTTTTCCCAGGATCCCTTTTGACTGTGTCAGATACAGAAACACTAAGAAAATAAACCTCAAGGATAAAAAAATATCCTCGTGGCTCTATCTGCAGTAAAGACAAGATCCTTTTTAAGCAAAAATGGATGCTCTGGCTTCTCTCTCCCCTCCAGCCAATTTTCTGTCTCCCTCCCAAGCCAGTCTTGGGAGTGTATGATGGGACAGAGCCTGGCTCTTGTGTGGGCAGTGAACACTCAGTTGTGCTTTCCAGTCTAAACATCTCCCTAACAAGTGGATCTAGGTCACCTGGATTTCATGCTCCAGGACATGCCTTAGACCATGGCTTTCTTGAAGCATGGCAAGCCCTTGTCCAGTATCAGGAGATGTGTTGGTTCTTGCCATCCTTGTGTTGGATTGAGTTTTGAAGTCATTTCCAAATTGCATCTGCCCTGTGACAGCCTGGCAGGGACCTGTGGGTCAGGTCAGTGCTCTACATCAACCAGCACAGGGAATGAAAGGCAAAGGAAAAGGGAACAAAGCATCTCTGTTCTCATGAGACCCACCTGGAATACGGCGTGCAGTTCTGGTGCCCTCAACGTAAGAAGGACATGGAACTGTTGAAGCAAATCTAGAGGAGCACCACGAAGATGATAAGAGGACTGGAGCACCTTCCCTATGAGGACAGGCTGAGACAGTTTAGCTGTTCAGCCTGGAGAACAGAAGGTTGTGTGGAGACCTCGGAGCAACTTTCCAGGGTCTGAAGGGGCTCCAAGAAAGCTGGAGAGGGACTCTTGGTTAGGAACTGCAGTGACAGAACAAGAGGCAACAGGTACAAATTGAAAGAGGAAATTTAGATTAGATATTAGGCAGAAGTTTTCCCTGTGAGGGTGGTGAGACATTGTCCCAGGTTGCCCAGGGAGGCTGTGGCTGCCCCAGCCCTGGCAGTGTTCACAGCCAGGTTGGCTAAAGCCTTGAGCAACCTGCTCTGGTGGGAGGTGTCCTTGCCCAGGGCAGGGGATTGGGGCTGGATGATCTCTAAGATCCATTCCAACCCCTAAAATTCTGTGATTCTATGATTTGATTCCTGTCAGGTAGACACAAATTCGGTTTCCCTCCTGCTCTCTCCTGCCTCCTGCAGAACACACAGTATGTAGGTGACCTTTCGTCTCCTTTCTCCCCACCGGAGCGGAGAGCGATTGGGCTGACACATCCAATGACAGATAGATACCAGCATGAGCAAATTGTGCTTGAACCTGCTCCAGAGCAAATTGTTCCAAGATGTGTGCAGGCTGTGCTGTGGCAGGGACAGCACAGATCCGAGTCACATCTTTGTGTCATTTGCAAGTGCCAGTGCGAGGGGACGTGGAGGGATGAACAGATGAGCATTTTGAACTCTAAAGGTCGCTGTAGAGAACATGAAATAGTGTTCTGTGTTTAGCTTTTGAAGACTACTCTCCATTTGGGGGAAGTTCAGATGGAATCAGATGAATCCCTACCACCTGGATTTTTTTTCTTTCATCTTCTCTCTCTCTTTTTTCTTTTTTTTTCTTTCTTTTGTTTTTTTTTTTTTTAATTTTTAAGTTTGTTTCTTGCTGGATTTTCACAGGAGGTTCCTGGTTTCTTGATATTTACCAAAACATTTAATGTATATGCTGAGTCTTCATGCTATGAGTAGAAATTAGGGAGGATAGGCATAGAAGCATTTTAAAGCTGGAAAAACTGTTTATGAGAATATGAGCACAAATCCCAGATTAAAAAAAAAAAAACAAAAGAAATATAAATGCAAAAAACCTGGAAAGCATATCCTTGCCTGTCCAAATAGCACTCCCAGGCTGATCTGCAGGAAAGGCCTCAATAACTCATTAACTCATCACACCTTAATGAAGAACTGCATGTTCTGGCCACATCCATCACTCTGCCACTCCAGTCTGAATGAACTCCATGTCTTCCTGAATATGCACAAACCTGAACCCTGCTGAGCTCTTCTCTCAGGCCAGTGAGGACTTCCTTCCCAGCATCTTATTTTAAGACGTGAAGAATATTTTGGGATGAAGTGCATTGCATAACTCAGTCGTGGTGATACCCTACTTGTGACTTTAGGGAGATAATCCTAGTCCAGATGTCACCTTCATCCCTGAGGCTGGGGCAGAATACTGGAAATATGAGACTTCTCTATAATAAGATTGGCAAACAAGGTAATTGCATGCCAGTCCTGCAGGTTTCATTAGTGTGTCTGTCCATGGCAGGCTGATCCTGCCTCTCTCCTCGGAAGTGGCTGTTTGCCAGCACCATCCATCTCTCTCTGTCCTCTTGGCTGCACAGTCCAGTTTTTAATAGACATGACCTGAACAGGTTCCATAGGTTCCTGGTGGAGGGAGTGAAGCTGCATCTCTAAATATCCTGAAGGATTGATGAGCATCAAGCAGTCCCACAAATTATTGTCTTTCTAAGGTCAAAGCATGGAGGGGCATGGTATCACCATGACAGATGGAGAGGGAGGGAGATCATTAATGTGGGATGTGTTGAAGCCAAAAATATTCCTCACATCTTAAAATAAGATGCCTGGAAGGAACTCCCTTTCCTGTAGGTCCCCTGGTGTTCCTGCAGCAGCTCCAGCTGCTTGCAGCACCCTCTGGCCAGGCCTCCTGCAGTGTGACATGGGTCCAGCCTGATCCCCACTCCTTTGGAGGGTGGGAGGCAGGATTCCAGTGTGTGTCAGCCTGGCTCTGGCAGTGCTGATGGTGATGTGTGAGGACTTGTCTCCTTCACAGCAGCCCAGGAATGGCCATTGCTGAGATGGTCTCAGCCACTGCTCGTTCCCAGTCCCCAGACAGTGGCCTGGAGCCTGTGCCAACAGCCTGGGGAGCTGTGTCAGAGAGTAAAATACACAGAAATGTGCATTAAGGCCATGAAGACTTGTGTGTAGGACTTGCCCCACGGATGGGCTGTTAAGGGAAATGACACATTGATGCTGAGAGCCTGAAATGCTCCTCAGACATTTTGACAAAAGCTACATGCTACTCCTTAGGCTGCTGATGCAACAGGGAAAGGAGCATTTGCTTTCAGCTAATAAACCTCAATTTATTTGGTTTTTATTTGTTTTCTTCTGCCAATGCTGATGCTGTGGGAGAACAACCCACCCCCCTGGAGTATATTAGTGGGCTGCAGGAATGTTTCCCATCCTTTGATGGGATCCTCAGGGTCTTCCCTGGCTGCATCCTACCTCACTTCACCCTCACTATTGTTTTGAGGCTGGTGCCATGTGCTTCTTGGCCTTTATCCATCAGGTAGATGGTAATCACTTGGCACCTGACCTGCTTCAGATGAGGACAGAAACTCCAGCCCCAGCAAGGAATGATGGTGACCCAAAGTCAGCATCAGCTCCTTGTACCCAGCCAGGCTCAGGCACTCTCAGGCAACCTCCTGAGCAGCTTCTTTCATTCCTACCACTTAATTCCCTGTTTATCTGTCTGTTCAGATGGAACCACAGCAGCACACTACAGGAATCAGTCAGATTCCATTATTCAGCTGTAAAAGTCAGAAACCAGAGCTCTCTGCTGGGTCTCAGCATGGAATTTCAGTGGGAAAAAATGTAGCCTAGTCTGCCCATGTCACTCCTTGAAAGTGGTAACAGCCCAAGGAATCATGTAAGCAACTTCCAGGAACCCTGTACAAGTGATATTGGGAATCAAAACTGTCTCCAGATGTTTGGAAATGCCTTACTTAATATTATGTGCATAGCTTTAAATTAGCTTATGCAGTTACCACATATATGTGACAACACATGGATTTTTCTGCTGAAGTTTTGCTTTGCTCAGTGTTTGGGCAATCCTGGAGTGTTTCTCCCTGTTCTTCTTGGGTCCTTCTTTAAGGACCCTGTGTGGATTGATGTTCACTGCTTCCTCACTGTACTTCTCTGTGGTAACTCTGCTCCTTGGCCATGACTGAGTTTTTAAAAAATATTTACTTTTAATGATATCCCAGACATGTTGCACAGTGTCTTGTTCTGTCATTGACTGAGGCACAGAAGAGCTGTGAAAAGTGTCACTGATTTTTCTTCTCCCAACTTGATAATTGTTGGGGCTGATTATTAATTCAATTACAGCATTATTTTTTTTTTCAGTGGGTTTTCACAGCATTTCTGAACATTCAAATCTACAAAGCTGTTCCTCTCAAACAGTGGGAACAGTTTACCAGGGAGGCATTCAAAGCTTGGGAAGTTTTTTGCCTCATTTGTCTTATGGCTTTTATGGCAAAGGACACCAGGGACTTGTGGACAGGGTTCATCTCCCCACCAGAGCCCTGGTGGAAGGGCTTTGGTGATGATGGTGCTCCCTGATGGCTTCATCTTGACACATTCAAGCAGAACTTTGTTGCTCGAGCCAGGGGGTGATATGTGAGGAATTTTGTCAACATTTTCTACTGAAACTCCTGCCTTATGCTTATAATGTTTCTTGTCTGATTATGTACATGGTTGGAGAGTTAATTTACTCTGTAATTAGTTGCTTGCCTGTTTGCCCTTGCTAATCTTCCCTTCCTGTTTTGTCTTTTATGGCAAGTTTTCTAAGATGCAGCATCTCTCATTCATTTGGGTTTCTGCTTCTAGACATTTCCTGGCTGGCTTACCTTTAGGAAACTGGCTGACACAGCCTTCCCTGGCTGGAGTAACCTGTGCTGTATTGTCATTGTTGTTGGTCTACTGAAGGAAGACTTTGTTGGCCATTGTTTGTTCTTCTCTGGAGCCAAGTTCTTGTCTGAGGTTAGTGCATTCAGTGCCCTGTGTGGTCTGGGCTGGGGCAGAGAGAGGGTTTCAAACGGTTTGTGGTTCCTATGGTGGCTGTTCCTGTAGTTTAGTTTACTTCTGCCTTCTCAAACTCCAACCTACATTTTAAGATCAAGCTAACAACTTATTCAAGGAAGTACTCAGCCTCTTGTCCCTCCACCCTTTCCCTTCTCTGAGCTTGTTCCTCTCACTTCATCCTCCCTCACCTGCTTTCCCTGCATCTGGCTTTCAGCTGCTCCAGGCTATGATGAGCCACCACGCCTTCCTGCCAGCAGTTTCAAAGGATTTCTTGAATGTCAGGAAGACTTGGGATGCTTTTCTCCAAAAATACCTTTGCTCCAGTAGGAGTCTTGTGAGTTGGAAGGCACTGGTGACATTTTCAAAAGGACTTGTGTAGTGTAGGAGCTCAGATCTCAACGAACAGCAGTAAAGAAAGATGTCTTGATCCCTTATATGCTATTTAAAATCACTGCCTGTTGTCTTGAAGCAATCCAGGCAGATGATGAAACATCTACATACAAGGATTTGCGTTTCTCTTCCGTAGTCCACACTGGAAAATGATCTGTTTATGGAGGCAGTGATGCTGCTGTGTTTGTGGTTACTGGATGAGTCTTCTGTTGGACTGGATATGTAGTTTGATGAGAAGTATTCAGAGATAGAGATCTGGGGTGGAGTAAAAGTGTGGTTTTCCATCTGCTTGAAGAGGAGATTGACATAACTACTCTCAGGACATGCCTGTCCTACCCAGAAGAAACCAAACTTTGAAGCAGATTCTTAAAGCCATGGTTCCTCTTCAGAACTGCCACGGACCAAGCTGTAGACCACAGGTGATGTGAACATAAAGCTTCTCTACAATTGCTGTATGATCAACTAAACCAGCTAAAAACCTCTCCCTGACAGCAATCACACTCCACTGATGAACCACAGCAGTGCAGGTTGGGAGCCAGTGAGAGGGTTGCTGTGATGTCTGAACAGGTGGAGCAGAGGACGGTTAGAAATCATCCAGTTATGGGAAATCTGAGTCATGAAAACCATTGGATAAATTTAAATACATTATTCTAGCTTGGAGGAGGAGACCATCTGGGTAAGTTGAAGGATGTGTCTTGCTGAGGGGAAGAGTTATTTCAAATGACAAAAGAACTGTCCTGAGCCTGAAAAATCTGCCAGAGCCTAGATAAAACCCCAGCTTAGAATGACTCTGATTTAATGTTTGCAGTCAAGAATCCAACCAAGGGACATAATGGTAAAATATTTTTTAAGAACTTTTTCTGGGATTTTCCAGCTAGATGAAGAAAGGTCTGGAAACTTCATCAGAATTTCACCTTATAATGTACCTTTTAGAGATTTTTAAAGAAATCTTGTATTTGAACTCCAAATTCCATAATGGCTCTGCTTTAAACAAAAAGCTAGGAAAGACATTTGAGGATCTCCCTGCAGCCAGGTAGAACTGGGCTCAGACAGACTAGTAAGACAACCTGGCACTTAAGTTGGTTTTGAGAATTAAGGCTTTGATTCTCCACCTAGCTCACCCCTGAAGGTCATGGTTAATGGTTGGGTAGCCAGGTGGTCTCCTGATGGACATCCCACATCTGTGTTTCTCTGGGACCCACTGCCACAAGATGCAGAGCACAGAGCCTGATGTTCTGGCTCTCCATCCCTGCACTCACACTGGCTTCAAATAACATCTACCCAGTGTGCTAGCAGTACTCTCAGGTACTCTATATCCAACTCTATTAATTTTTACAAAGAGCAGGTCCTCATGGCAGAATCCCTCCTGAGAGCCAGCTGAGACACACCTGAGCAGTGGGAGAGTCAAGAGAGAGGAGATGTGCCAGCTGACATGAGCAGGGATGAAAATTGGGGTGAGTAGCTCATGATTTGCCCAGGTCTGAGCTATGATTGAGACTGGGGAAATGAAGGTAGTGTGAGGGAAACCAGGTGAAGTCAATGATTCAATCCCTCTTGCCGTGTTGATGGATTGATTGCCCACAAAGTGCATAGTGAAGGCACCTTCTGCCATCATCTCCTGTCATCCTCTCAGGAAAAGACCTGCATGGCTTGCTGGTACCACCACAGTCCCTAGTGATTCAATTCTGTGCTGAGCATGGAGCTGAGATTGCCAAGGACACCAGGAGAGAACCAGGTCTGATGCCATGGCAGAACAAGATTTAAAAAAAAAATCATGCAGGTAGTGCTATAAAGGCCCATGAGGCTTCCTTTCCACCCTTGCTTTAGGCAGACATGGTAATTCTGAGTTTTATTATATTTTTTTACAAGTATAGATCTCAAAACCCTATGGTACAGACTCATCATTACCATCTTACAGATGGGGTCGCTGAAGCATAAAGAAGTGAAATGACTTCCCTGGAAGCATTAACTGGGCAAATGACAGGGCTAAAAATAGAGACCAGATAGTCAACCTTTCATACAACCCATTGCCATTCCTATCTCAAAGGAAAGATGCCAAGGAAGTTAGTTAAAGCAGTTAACAACTATTAAGCTAATACAGAACCTGAATGCTCTTGTTTAGATGTTTTCATTAGATGCTCCACCAAGATCACACTGCTAAGCCAACAGAGTTTTGGAGAAGAAATGGTTGACAGAAAGGACAGCGAGTCACATATGGCTGTAGTGTATGTCAATCACACAAACCTAATGTGTTCAGAAGTTCCAAATGCCTTTTAAAGCTAATGGTCTGTGCACTAATAGCTCCTGGCCGTGGCATCCAGGCTAGCAGCTGGTGCCCCTAATTGGTAGCCCCGAGGATGAGCACGTGGGCAGGCAACTGGATTTCAGGAGCAGTGAATGGCTTAGGATCCCTGCCTTGCTAATTCTATCATTCAGCATAGTCTTTAATCAAGATGAAAAGTCAGGAGACCACGAGGGGCTAACAAACAACAGCTTTGCCCCATTACCGGCGTCCAGCTCGCTCAGACCTGACAGGCACTGCCTGCAACAGCCAGGCCAGGAACAGCTTGTAAAACTGCCTGAGCTGCAGCTGTTCTTCTTCCCTGTGGTGTCTGCTGGACAATGCTGGAAATAGCATCAGAGAATAATACGCCTGTCTCTGGCCTTTTTGGGGATGCAGCATTGTTTGTTTGAGGGGTGGATGTCAAGTCATATAAAAACATCCAAACACCTCCAGCTAAGCCCAACAGAAATAAACAGCCTGTCTGACATGGGCTTGTAACACCTACTAGTGATGGCATTAGCATCTCTCCTCCTTTTCTTCCTGGTCTCTGCCTTGTGGGAGGGTGGAGGAGCATTGCCTTGTAAGGCAGGGCCAGGACAGAAAGAGCAAGAGCACTGAAATGGCTAAGGAAGGTTGTCAGTGAGCTGAGGCCACTCAAGGAGATGCCATTCCTTGCTGAAGGCAGTGTGCAGTGATCTAGCCTGCAGTCAGAGCATGATTTGAAGGCTGGTGTTGTTACTTGAGCTGTGCAGAGCAATGGGTACCACCTGTTTCCTTGATGGCATGAGGTTACAAAGCACCCTCTGATGTCCATTTTTAACCTGATAATTTAAGTTTTGATGTTCCTTCTGAAGGTTCACATAACATGGAATCAACCCATTTGAACACCCTCCACCTCTGTCCCCTCAGGAGCTGGGCTGGCTCAGACATGGGAGTTGTAAAGTGCCTGTAGCTGCTGAGAATCTCCTGCTGATGCTCTCAGCAGTCTCCTGGATGAATCAGGAAAATTTCAGAATGAAAATCTTTTGGGGAGACTCTCCCTGCCTTGCTGACTGAGATTTTGCTTTCCCCATTTCCTGATAGATCTCAGAACTCCTATCTTCCCAGTAGCTTCTACTTAGTGGTTCCAGATCATACAGTGGAGACTGATGTCAGAGTGAGACACAGAAAGAGATCACCAGCTCTAAGCATACTCATCATTAACCTTCCCACCATTCTCCAGAAATATCCTTTCCCACTATGCTTGTGACTGAGTCTGAACCTTGCTCCAGATGGCAGTGGGCTGAGGAGATGAAATTTTCCTGCAGTCAGAGCTTAGAGATGCACAAAAGAGGGAAATTGTGAAATTGCAATGACAGGGTTGTTTGGGTAACTTGTGATGTTCTGGCTTTAGAGAAATCCATGCCTAATGTGCCTGCATGGCAAGGTAAACTAAAGACCATATAATTCCATTTAAGCTTAACATAACGGGAAGAAACCCATGTCTCCCTGTCTCCTTGCTTGTCTGCAAGCATTAAGGCTGGTTTCTACACGTGCTGCTCAGTCACTCCATGCTAAAGAGCTTAGGATAATGTATTTCTGGGATTTGGTTACTACAGAGCTTAAAGGCCTGGCTCTGCCATACTCACACTTGCTTCAGATGATGATGCACAATGTGACTGTTTTGGCTTCATAGAGGAGAATGATCCCATGGTCCTTGCATCACCCTGTCCTTTCTCCCTGCTTCCCTGCTGCTATAGAGATTAATTTTGCTGCTTCTTTTTTTTTCCCTGTTGTCCTGTGGCTGAGCTCAAGATGAGGGAAGAAAGCCCCTTCCAGAAGCCAGACTGGAGCTGTGAATGGAGGAGCTTAAAGGCCTGGCTCTGCCATACTCACACTTGCTTCAGATGATGATGCACAATGTGACTGTTTTGGCTTCATAGAGGAGAATGATCCCATGGTCCTTGCATCACCCTGTCCTTTCTCCCTGCTTCCCTGCTGCTATAGAGATTAATTTTGCTGCTTCTTTTTTTTTCCCTGTTGTCCTGTGGCTGAGCTCAAGATGAGGGAAGAAAGCCCCTTCCAGAAGCCAGACTGGAGCCGTGAATAGTTTATTTCACACAATGATAGGAGAAGAGTCTGGGATTTGGAGTACTGGGTGAACTGCTCATCTTAGGCAAGGTATGCACAAGTAGATGGTGCCTTATGGAGATAGAGGCTCAACAGGCAGGAAGGAATCACCTTCCCACACTGTGAGGTGTGGTGCTGCATCATTCTCTCATGGTCTGGATGTCCCATGAGAGGCTGAAGGCCTTGAAGTTGGTGGAGTCTGGGCATACCTTGAACTCTGTCTCCCACCTCTACTTCTCCCCTCTTCATTTCTCCTTCTACTTCACTTCCATTGGCATTTGTCACTGCATTTTCTCCCCCCACTTGTCAGTTTTGTTCTCCTGATCTTAACAGTGCTGCATCATTCTCTCATGGTCTGGATGTCCCATGAGAGGCTGAAGGCCTTGAAGTTGGTGGAGTCTGGGCATACCTTGAACTCTGTCTCCCACCTCTACTTCTCCCCTCTTCATTTCTCCTTCTACTTCACTTCCATTGGCATTTGTCACTGCATTTTCTCCCCCCACTTGTCAGTTTTGTTCTCCTGATCTTAACAGTTTCCAAGCCATTTGTCACTGCATTTTCTCCCCCCACCTGCCAGTTTTGTTCTCCTGATCTTAACAATCCTATTTCCAAGCCTGGAACATTTAGGAGTGTTTGAACTCAGCAAATATTTTCTCATTTGTTCAGTGTGGGACTTCTTTAAAGGTTAGGTGCTTTTTAATACAGCATCATGAGCAGAAGTGTGTTTAGGCTAGAGCGTTGTATATTAAACATGCAAACAGACACTTTTCACAAAAGCTGCTTCATCTTTCACTGTATATTAATAATGCAGGGAGTTCTAGATCATCTGTCCCTGTCATTGCTGCTGCATATTGATACACTCACAAGGACTAGCTTTAGAGAGCAAAACACATGAGGATGTTCCCTGACCTTTTCCCTCCTTCCCACCAGTGATTTCTAGAGATTCTGTACATCCAACCAAGACTATACCCTGACAGCAATATTTTGGTGATGTCCAAGAGTAGAGTCTGGATATAGCCTAGCATGGGGTGCATGCTATTCTGAAAGGTTATGTTAGTGTAGACCTCAATGCTCTCCTAAATTATTTAGAGGATCTTCCTCTGTGCCAAACAGTGAAATCTAATTCCCATTCAAGTCTATGATCTCTGCCTCACATTCCTGCAGGCATCCATCACTGGACACAGTCCTACCTGGAAAGCTGTAGGACAGTAGAAAGGAGGCAGCAGAGAATGAGAAGTTTATTTAGTTCCTGAAGTTGCACAAGGCTTCCACAAGATGATGTAGATTTTTGAAGCCTGAGTTTGTGAACTGGTGAATGTCTCCCATAACAACTCCTTTAGCTGATGAGGTAGGAGGGAGCTGCATTGATGAGCTCCAGAAGTGGGCAGAAGCTGCATAGAAGTGGTGGTTTGACAACCTACAGGTCCCAGCTGCTGCTGGTACCTCCCTAGGGAAAGTGTCTCTCCTGTCTCTATGATCCTGAGATCTCTCCCTATGCACTGCAATATTTGTGTCGTGAAGGAAAGTCAACCTTCTCTTTTTCTTCATGAGATTCAAGCTCCTGCCATTTGGGTCCCTGCAGGTGGCAGGACTGAAGTGGATGGCAGCTCTTTGCACCATCATCCATGCAAACAGAGCTGGTTCTGGTGAATGTTTTCAAGCCTACAGCGTGGAAATGTGGGGTCCCAGGGTCTCCTCTCCAGTTGGCAGGCACAGCTACCACCTGCCTGTGTGGGCAAACACTGGCAGCTGCTGTTGAAATGCTTCAGCTTCCCTTGCTCTGAAAGCCACAGTGCAGTGGTGTTGTGCTATTCTAAATGCCATAGTGATAAACACTCCTCCTGTAGCCTCTGGAGTTGATGGCAGCAGCAGGAGCTCAGCTCAGAGATGGGTTTCCCTCGCTGGTGTCAGTGCTGGGCACCCAGCTGGAGCTGTGCCCTGCTGCATGGGGGTGGAGCATGAGGAGACTCATGTCCTTGGGGGGCAGTTCATGGGAGAGGTGACACTGCTGGAGAAATTCCCAACGTCCATGGGCAGAGTCAGAGCCAGGGTGCTGCGAGCCAGACCTCCAGCCACAGCCTGGGTGGGAGTGAGGGGTGACGTCCTGCAGGGAGGTGCTGTGGGATTCTCTGGAACAAGGACAAGGACAGAGTCTCCCAGAACTCTCCCAGGCACTGGTACATTGTAGCCCCCAGACTGATGTAATTAATGAGACATCCTGCTTTATGTAATAGTGTGTTTTGTGTGACTCACCCTAATGCACAAAAACAATGCGATGTGCCTCTTAATGGGACTCCTGGTCTTTATGTCCCAGTGCTTGCTATGAATTATTTAAGACATCTGGAGGGATTTGTGAGTAATGAAATCTCTGCTGATCCTGTCTCACCTCAGATGCCCTCAAAGGTCTGGTTAGCAGCTTTGGTTCTGTTGCAGGCTTGTCCTTCACCTGCAGATCAGCTAGCTTGAAAATTTCTCCATGTTCTTGTCCTCTACTTTCATTCAGCTCTTGGCTATGTTTCGTTTGCCCTCACTCAGTTTGAAAAATAAGATATGTCTTTCCATATCACATGTCTGCCTTGGCTGTTCTAAATCTAGGTCTGGCAGATAAGGAAGAGGATCTTATTCAGGGAAGTGTGTGCAAGGTGTGCTTAAACACTCTCTGGTGTTCCAGCTCTTGGACCCCATGGCCTCTCTCCCTTGCAGGTGAGATTTTGAGGACTAGAGAACCACAGGACCAGACAGGGCTCTGGGTGCCCTTTGCTCATGGCCATCCAAGCTTCAAACAGCCAAAACCACCTGGAGATCCTCTGAAAACACAGTTATAAAGTCTTTCATGGATAGGTCAGTGTTTGTGCCAGTCTGAAGGCAGGAAAAGTGGATGGGAAGTAGCACCTACCATACACATCATAAAATCTATTGCAACCCAAAAGTTCAGTGGGTCCATGGTTGGTGCTTCTGTTGTAATAAAGTTTGTTAAGGGGAAAAAAGGATGAAGAGAGGAGGAAGCATGAGGTTTCTTGGTTTTGATGCTGAAAGGGATGAGCAGATCAAGCATCTTAATGAGGGAGGAATCTGCAACCACTTTAATGGTAGGAGGGTTTTTTGTTTAATTTTTGCTTTGTTTTCATTTTTATTCCTAACAAAACCCAAACCCCAAAAAGTTCACATTCACTTTCTCACCCTTTGCTGTGAAGTTACATTACACTTCTGGAATCTGAGGCTGTGTGAAGACATTCTGTGGCCTTGAAACAAAGAGCCTGAAGGGAACGTTGAGAAGATTAAAGATTGCTTCCAGAGAATGGATGTGAGCAGACAGCTGGGATTTCCCAGAGCTAGGAGCTGGTGCAGAGCCTCAGCACTTTGTAGCAGTTCTGGATCTGCCACTGCTGATGGCCAAAGGGAATAAAGAGGAACATCTGCCATCCATGGCTTTTGACCAGAGAGGGGTGATCCTCCTTACTCCAGAGATGAGAGGCTGATTTAAAGCACTTCATGGCCTGGTTTTACTGACATGAGAATGGGCACAGATGTGAGGGTAGTATTTCTATTTTTAGGAGCCTGTCTGAGATTACAGGGCTACAATAGAGCAATGGAGAAGGAACAAATCTTCCTTGAAGGAAATGATTCAGAGACTTTTGTGGAAGCCAGAGAGAAGAGATGGGTGTTACAGTGCTGCTGGTACAAGCTGCACTGCCACTGGACACAAACCCTTCAAGCTCTTGGCCTTTTCTCTCATTGGGTGCACATTTCCTAAATCCTAAAATATCTAATCTGTCAAATGCTCAGAAAAAGCAGTTTAAGGGACAACCTTGAAACACCAGTCCTCAAACTGCAGTGGCTGTGACAAGTGGCTCAGTTAGGCAGGTACAGTGCTGCTGGTACAAGCTGCACTGCCACTGGACACAAACCCTTCAAGCTCTTGGCCTTTTCTCTCATTGGGTGCACATTTCCTAAATCCTAAAATATCTAATCTGTCAAATGCTCAGAAAAAGCAGTTTAAGGGACAACCTTGAAACACCAGTCCTCAAACTGCAGTGGCTGTGACAAGTGGCTCAGTTAGGCAGGGGACAT
>NW_008665224.1:22229-40544 GCF_000695815.1 Acanthisitta chloris | reverse complement strand
CCCTGAGCAGTAGGATGTAAGAACACTTTAAAAACAGAACTACTTTTAAGATCAACAGTTTAAATAGCTCAGAATCCTTCTACAGCCATCACAGGCCAGATGTAAGGCCTTTGTGGGGTCTCACATTTAATGTCACACAGGAACTTTAAAGCAGAAGCCAAGGAAGTGTGAATGGTCTAAGTGGGTGGTGGGGGCATATCCTGGACAATGATGTGGCCTTTGGCAGTGATTGTCTATCACTATTAGTTAAATAAACCTGAAGTGGTTTTAATTACAGCAGAAGCCAAATCAGGAAGGGTGGTAAAAGCTGCTATTGCTTCTCAGCTCTCCTGGTGTTCCTGAGCCAGCACTGGCAAAGATTGAAGGAGTTGCTCCATGCAAATACCTGGTCTTAGTGGTCTTAATTGGACATCCTCCTATGATCACCTTCTCACTTCTCCTCTCATCACAAAAGCCTGAAGAAAATTAATCTATCTTTGCATGCCCTATTAAAAAGAATACAAATAATCATGTTAACAAGATTTGCATTTATTCCTGGTATAATTTTCCCCACAAGGGAAGTTTGTCTTAATCTCCACAACAGACTGCAAATGCTTTGTCCAGTAGATGGATGGGCTCAGTGAATTACCAGGTCTTAGTCAGAGGATGACTTGGCTCAGCTCCCCTGAAAGCAATAGAAGCATATGGGATATTATGGGAAGGAAATTTTTTTAGCAAATCAGAAGGCTCTAAGAACACCATGATTGCTAATTCTTCCCAAGATGCAAAGTTTAAAAACAATTAGATGGAGACACAAACTGTGCTGGCAAATCCACCTCCATGTGCACAATTTTCTCTTAGCAATTGCAAATTGGACGGTGAGTTGAAATTCTCCCCTGTGGAAAAGGGGAAAGCACAAAGGCTTCGGCCCTTCTAAAATCTTGTTTGTCTCTGTAGTACTTACAGAACCCTCATTAATGAAGTATTTAAGCATGTTACAACCTTTCTGCAGCCCAAGAGAACAGCATTCATTTTGCAAGCATAAATTGAAGTACAGGAGCTGTGTTAACACTTACCTTGGCTCAGCTATCCTGGGAGCAGCAGCCTGTGGCATCCCAAAACTCAAACCTTATGGGCAGGCTGTTCTGCAAACCCCATCTGTTACCATGGAAGGTAACCAGATCCTTCTAAGATCCTTGGGCTATTTTATCTCCCCAGCCTCAGTCACCAGGTGACTCTTACATAGGGGACAGGCACAGCCTGGTGGCCCCTCCATCCAGGCAGAGAGAAATATATTCTGGCTGGGAGCTCTTAATCTTTCTGCATATCTATTTTTACACCCATTTTATGGCTCTAGGTAGCAGAGATTATAAGGATATAAAGTGAATTTACTATAATTGAGAGTAAAGTCCTATAGATCCCAAGAAGTCTGTTAACAAACTCACTGACGTGGTAATTAGAGATGCTTAAGTGTTTGTGTATGTGGATAATGCAGTTTCTGTAAAAAGAAGATTTAAAATCAAATCAATGCATAGACTTTTCTCTTTCATCCAGAAGATTGAAATGAAACATATCATTCCAGTCTAGTGGATCCAGATCGAACGATCTTGGCATATTAAGTCAAATCAAAACATGTCATTTTCAGTGAGTTCAATATTTCTTTGTGTTTGCCAGAGCTGGTTCAGTGCCTGCAGGAGCCACAGGTCAGATGTTGTGTGATGTCCTACTGCTGCCTGAGAGTGTGGTGGCTCATTTCTCTCCTTGAACTTGGTCAGGCAGGACAGAGGAGCAACCAGCCACCCCTCCCAGGCTCTGCTCTGCTGAGGTGCTGGGAGATGGTGTGTGGGTGAAGGCCCAGGAGGAGATCAGCTGCTCAGCAAAGCAAAACTTTTTGATTTATGTAGGTAGAAATGTATCTAAACAAAGCATACTAAGGTAATCAGATTTTCTGATGGATGGGAGCTCCAGTTTGCAATATTCTCTAACAGCACTTGCCTATGACTCATACTTGATTTGCTTTTTCTTTAGGCAAAACTCTTTCTATGCTACACCTTGCTGTGTTCTGGGCTGAACCAGCCCTGGACAGATCAGGAGAGATCTTTTAGAACTCCTTTCCTTTTTTTGCAAATCCTAAAACATTTTTAGATTCAGCCATATCTGAACTCCTTTTCTCTTCATCTCCTAATTTGAAAAACTTCATAGATACTTCTATAGCTGTAGGCTTGCCCAGGTGCTTGAAACCACACAGTTTACACCACCACTAATAATAGGTGCCTAACAGACCCAGAATGAGTAGTCTGTGTGCATCTTACAGACTGACAGAGTCAGATCTATCTCTAAGCTACCTTCCTTCAGTGAGTGAAATCCTCTGGATCTCCATGAATTTGCATAAATATAAAGTTGAAGCTCACTGTGTATGATTTAAGTTGAATGAGTTCATCTAATTAGACAAGGGCTTTTCCTACACACAACATTTGTAAATACTGTTTGTATTCAAGTGAAATGTCAATTGACTTTAATCCAAGCTTTGCCTCTGGTGAGCAGCAAAGCTCCAAGGGTTGCCCACAGGTTCTGATTTTTTTCCCCAAATTGCAGCATTAAAGCTGTGAAGGATTGGGATGGCTGACAACCACTGACTTTGCCTGAGTAAATGAGTAATGCTGACTTTCTCTCCCAGGCCCACTGGGTGCTGAGTGTGATTAAAGGCAAGTCAAGAAGGACTGTGTGCTATTAATTCTATAGAGGAAATCTCTTGTGTTATTCATTAGATGTATACAGCTTATTCTAGGGGGAGAGGAAATAGAAAAGCACCTTTGGTTGTATTGTAACATCTGTGAGTACAGCTGGCTCTTTTTCTCTGTGTTCCACTTATTATGTGTAATTTGGATGTTTTCTTCTCCAACCTCAGATAAAAAAAACCCCAACATAGCTCTAAAGAGAAGAAACTTGCAATGCTTGTTATTACCAGGGCAAAACTCCCACTCTTCTAGCACAGACAGGAATGGCCAAGCTTTGGCTATAATATCTGCTGTTATTTGTCAGCCTTCACATAATCAGGTAATTTAATGTTATTCCTGCACTTTCAATCAAGCCTGGTGAGCAGATGGCAGAATTCAAGCCTGTAGATTTTGTCTAATGATACAGTCTGATTCCAGACCCAAAGCCAGTGCTGTCACCATGTTCACAGCAGAGATAAGCTCCACTTATGTCATTGCAGTGTGGGCTTGGCATCCTGGAGGCTCCAGGCTGGGCTGGGGTCATTCACCAGGCATTCTCACCTGGATGGAAATGAGATTAAACACCTTCTCTCTTGTTAAATGGCTGGAACCATCTCTTGCTAGTGAGAAGGTATAAATACATGAGGATGAAGGAGCACAGATGTCTAAGGTTGTATGTACTTTGCTCTGTCTTGATTCCTAACTTTGGCTGAAAAATGGGATGCTCTGTGTCTTATTTCTCCTGTCTCTAAAGAGCAGCAACACTCCCTTCCATGCTGAAGGTGATGTAAATTTTAACCCACAAATGGCCCTGGAATGATTTGATGAAAATTAGTGAGGAAATTCAAACTGTGTGTTTTTGGGCAAGATTTGAGCAGCCCTTTGCAGACAGCTGCTCTGAAAGAACAGTTTTCTTTCAGAACAGGGGAAGCTTTGTGTGTGCTGCCTGTGTGCAGAGAGGAAGGCAGACCAGCTCCTCCTGGGAAGTGCATCTCCACCAGCCTCCATTGGGAAGCACAGTCTGGCACATGCTGAGCTTTAATAGCTGGATCTCCAAACACATAACATCTCCTTCCAGCCTCACCTGGCTCACTGATGCCTGAGCCCTCCCATTTGCTCCTGGCTTCTTCCCTTTGCCTGGCTGGTGTGTCTGGCTCCAAGGCAGCTCTGACACATGTATGTGTGTTCACACAGTGACAACACGTGTGTGTGTGTTGGCACAGTGACAACACACATGTATGTGTATTTGTGCACACCTGTATGTGTGTTTTCACACACTGCTGGGGGTTTTGGGCCTTCAAGCCCCACAAGTCAGAAGGACTTGTTGCTCAGGACTGATTTATTAAGCAGTAACTAAGGATATATAATGTTTTCATCCTGCTCCCAGAGGAGGGCTTGAGGTGGCTGTTTGGTGTGTTACATCAACATTACTTCTCTGATTTTGAGTTGCAAAACACCCCAAGAAACAACCTGAGAGTTCCCTTGAAGAAAGACAACCTGGATATATCGATGTTGCACAAACACCAGCAACACCCCAGGAGAATTGCACTGTGCATGAGATTAGTGCACAGTATGTGGAAATTTTCTGTCCCTCTTCCCATTTGCTTGAGAAATTCTCTTCTTCGTGTTGTGACAGCTGGGGAAGCACAACCACTGTCAGAGAACTGGTGCTTTTGGGGAGCAGGACAGAGGGACCAGGGGTCTGCTGAGCATCACAGTGCTGTCCTGGGGGCTGCAGGGATTGTGGAAGACCCCAGGGATGTGCTGAAGCTCACCACCCTTCCTGAGTCAGGCTGCTCATCACCCTGCTGGAGTTGTGCTGAGACACTTTGAGCCATGCATGGATGTGTGAATGACTGTAGGTTTCTGCTCAATTACAAGGCTTGAAAAGGACTTAAAAGGCCTCCTTGAAAACTCATAGCTCTTGCACAGGTGGTCATGGTTTTGGAGTGACTAGAGACGATAAGCAAAAGGCACAGATCTATAGAGACACAGAGATACAGATATATATATATGCACTTGGGCTGTTTGAGTGCTGTGATGCCATTTGTGCAGACACCTCCCAGGTGTCTGCCTGAATCAAGGCAGAAGGTGAGCTGTTCTCTGCACACATGGTCTCTAAGCTTTGTAGGCAAAGCTTAACCAGGCTGATGGAAACGTTACCCAGGGCCAGGGAGAGATGCATTTTGTCTGGAGGGAAAAATGACAGAAACAAGAAGGGAGACATGTTTCTGTGTTGCTTTTGTTGCATGTACTCATGTTTTGACAGATGGTCCTTCTGCTCCCTGGTGCCCATGGCTGCTGTCCTGACACGTGTGGTTGGAGAACTGGCAGTGACCAGAGTGCTCCACTAATACCTTGCTCTTCCTCTTCCCTCCTCCAGCTGTGGAGATGAGAGATTAATTCTCAGCTGTGATAGTCATTGTCTCCTTGTGCAGGTTCATCAGGTGCAACACAGACTCAAGCTTGTCTGAACCCTGATGATAAGCTCTCCTTGTTAAAAGCCATTATATTTGCTACTAGCTGAGTATAATTCTGACTGACTACGGCAGTTCTCCTCTGCATGTAATTGAATTCATATTCATCATAAAGCAATGAAAAATAAATTGTGTGTGTGTTTTTTTCCCCCTCATAAAGCAAGGCATGCCTCTGGCTCTGCCTTCCCTCTAATCTTCCCCTTTGCAATGTGTTGTAATAGAATTCATGGGAACAGAACCAGAAATAGATTGTGCAGTTTTGACCCACCTAGCAGAAAGCGAGTTTATTTCAATGCCAAGGAGGAACTGATTAATTCAGTTGGCTTCAAGGGAAAGCTAAAGTCTTAGTTTAGGATGCTTCAATACCAAAGAACAGTGCTGGCTTAGCTGTAGGTTGACTTTGGTGGTGTGGCAGAGGACCTGTGCCTTAGATTGTGGTGGTGGTTGCCAAAATACACCACTAATGTGTCAGTTTGAGTTGAAATTCATAAAGACTTGATGTGTTTCCATGCAAGGTTTTCAAGGTTAAGCCTCTGGAACCTGTGTGCTTGAGGCACACAAAGCATCCAGTCTCACAGAACCTGCTAGGCCTGTGGGTCAGTTCAAGGGGTCTATTGTGCCATGGTTGTTTGCTGTCCCCTGGAAATGCAATGGTGAAAAGAAGGACAAGAACTGGTCTGAGGCTATGGGGACCAAAGTCAAGGGCACAGGAAACTTCTGCTCCTCACCCTGCTCTACAGCTAGTGGCTGCCATCACATTGATCTCCTGTAGAGGTGTCCTCTGAAGCAGATACCAAACCATTAGTCCCCTCTAAATTCTTTTAAAAACCCTTTTTCCTGGGTATATCACAAATGGCAGATGTGGAACTGATCAGCTGAGCCCATTGCCTTCTCCCCATCATGTTTACCTTTCTCTTTTGTTCTCCTGTCTTTGATAGGATCCAGAAACCAGGAGCTAATGGTGCCTGTGAGCAGAGCTGTTACTGCACTGCACAGGCCTGTCAGAAATGCTCTGACAGGAAAAAAGGCCATGTTTTCTGCAGCCCCTGGCCTGCTGCCAGCTGTGGGATAGCTGCTTCAGAGACAGACCAGACCAGACAGTCCTAATGCATCAGAAAATTAGCTAGTTTTGTTCAACAAAGGCTCCAAATGTCTTTGCAGTTAATTATTAATTTCATTTCAGTGAAATCATTAATTACATTTTAATACCGAAAAACATTACTTCTGCAACTCGTGCAATGAACAGGAAAAGGGATAAACAGGAACTTGTTGGTAACAGGTCCTGGGAGTTGTGAGAGTGAGCAGCAGGAGCTAGGGAGGTTGGGGTCCTCTGGGAGGAAGATACTCCTCTCCAATCAGCCCAAATGACTGAACCTGACCATGCAATGAGATGAGGAATGTTGATACACAACTGTGCTACAAGACAATACAAGCAGCATCCTCCTCTAGGGACCAGGACTGGGTCACCTTTGTACTAGGTACTTTGCTCTGGTGACTGTGTCATATCTGAGAGAAGAGCTGAGGCTATGATGAAATAATTACTGTCTGCAACTATTAAAATAATTCATCTGTTTTCTGCCTTATGAGGGAAGGCAAGAATTAAAACCTGCAAAAGGGAAATCTGCTGCATGGTGCAGAGACTCTGCTGGGCATTTGAGTCTTCTCTAAATTAGAAGACTATTTTGATGGTTGTTCCTTTGAGTATCATATTATGCATAAACACTCCTGTTTTCACCCTTGTAGTTCTGATGTTTTCTGTAGCTCAGGAAACATTTGTTGCTGGAGATGGGAGTTGCCACACAAGATCAAAAAAATAGTTTCCTTAGGTCAAACCCTTTTCTTGGCCAGCAGAGATGGTTCAGATGCCACCAGGTATAACCCAGAGGAGCATATTAAATTAAGTGTATTGGTGATATGACAATGATCCCATGGGTCCCACTGTGGGTATCTATTAATTTTCTGTCAATACCTCTCTTTTCTCTTTAGATATTGGGGTCTCCAGCATGGTTAAGAACCACGGAGTGACTGAGAAGGAAAGTCAAGGGGAATCAATGACTGAGCTGGAAAAAAGAAGGAACCCAAAGGTTCCTCTCCTCCAGAGCATTGCAGGAGAACATTACCACAAAGTCATGTTTGGACTGTCACCTTTTGAAGTTCAGGACATAGAGACTTAGCACTTGGATCTCCCCTGAAATCATCAGCGGGGAGAAGTAAAAGAAAGGAGAAATAACCAAACTTCTGCTCCCATCCCTACTGAGCAGGGTGTGTATCCTCACCTGGTGGGTGACTGCCATCCATCCTCCCTCGGAACTACAGAGCTGTTCAAGAAGAAAACCAGCACTTCTTCACAGATGCTTAAGCTGATTGCATCCATGATCTGCCTGGTCAGCCTGTGAATACCACTTCCCCTGCTCTCCTCATTTAATCACCACTGCCAATCAGCACTATTGAAGAGAGCAACAATAAGTTTTAAAGCTCAATCACCTTCATAATCGTCTCACTGTCAGCACATATGTTTCCCTGGAGGGCAGAATTACTGACAGATGAGATGCAGGATAGTTTTGCAATGGAAACTGTGCGTGTGAGTCTCGTGAGCACACATATGACTTTGTATATACATGAGTATGTATGTTTTGCCTCTAAGGGTAGGCTAAGTGTTGGGAGCAGCATTTGTGCACACAGCAAACTATGCATTTAAACAGAATTCAGCTTCTTAGATGTTCAGTCAGCTGAGAAATAACCTTAAAAACGACAGCAATGTTGCAAGGCTAAGGGTGACACTGGGCAGGGTTTAAATGCACTCAGTGGATGAAGAGGGCTCACATGGAACTGGTCCATGGTAGTCCCTGTGCTGGAAGGTCTTTCTGGAGCTAAATCTTGCTGTTATCCAGTTGTGCAAGCTGGTCCTTTCTGTCTTTTTAAATTGGAAGGGAGTGAACCTGCACAGCTTTGTGGGGATGGTCAGTCATGGGACAGTCTAATCCAGTCTGTGTAGATGCTCCAGGGAGACAGGGAAGTCCCACTGTCCATCCTGCATCTCTTCCCTCTGTCCCAGCAAAAATGTGCTCTGAAGGTTTGTATTTCCCCATAGTTTCAGTTTCAAGAGATGGGTATTTCCTGCTAAAACCTCTTCAACTGAAAAATCTCCAACTCTAATATCTATCCACTCATTCTTTTCCAGCTTCCTCTCTACAGCTCTCCTGACATGCAGCAGCCAGAGAGAAACCTTCTCAGACTCCACGCTCTGGAGTGGTCTGTCTGGCACCTGTCACAAGTCCTGCCCTCAGTTTTGGGGAGAGCACAAGAAGCAATGTCACCCATCAGCTCGGAGAGGTGAGCTCAGGCCTCTGGTCCTGCAGTGCTGGATGACATTCCATGGATCATTAACTTCTGACCTGCACCACAGTGCAAGACTGATGGTATATAGAGCTCTGCTGTGATTCATCACCCAGAGTCTAGATGCTAATTATAAGTACATACTGCCTCTTATCTACACAACTAGCCTGTAATTTTAATCCCAAACACTGGTGTGTGTAATGAGGCAATGCTTTTCTGGCTTACATCCTGGTGTAACCTGTGATTTATAACATTCTAGGAGTCCAGAAATCAAATAAGAGGGAATCAAAATAAAACAACAGCATGCCATGAAAAAAGTGTTGTGATAACTTTGAAGCTGGCAAGGAAAACAACTGGATGTGCACATGTCTACAGCTGTGTATTGCTGGGTTTATACATCTGTCTGAAGGGAAGTTTCAAGGGCCAGGTTTTCTCTGCTGATGCTCAGCAAAGCAAATCCTGATCTCCACTGACCCAGAAGGAATGCTGTGAGCAGGATCAAATCAGAGTAATCTCTGCCTTTGATTTATGAAGACAGAGTGTAAGTACAACTTATTGCATGCTGAGCTGCTTCCCACAGGCCAGATGCTGTTCCTGGAGGCTCTCAGCAAAGATTTTACTGTCCCTCTCAGAGACTTCTGTGCTAGGACTCAGCCTGTGGGCTGTGGGGTCCTGTCCTGACCCAGATGGTGCTTTTATTTCCTGCACACATCATTTTCAGGGTACAGATGCTGCTTCTGCTCTGTTATCATCACCTTAAACAACGTGATTCCCACAACAGACATACTAGGGCCTGATGGCTGTGCAAGTTTATGGACCAGGGGATGTATCAGAGAGTCATAGAATGGTTTGGGTTGGAAGAAACCTTAAGATCATCTAATTCCAGCCCCCTGCCCTGGGCAGGGACACCTTCCACTAGACCAGGTTGCTCAGAGCCCTGTCCAACCTGCCCTTGAACACTTCCATGTGTGGGAAACCCTTTCATGATGAGGCAGCCAAAGCTTCTCTGGGCAACCTGTGCCAGTGCCTCACCACCCTCACAGGGAAGAATTTCTTCCTAACATCTAATCCAAACCTATTCTTTGTCAGTTTGAAACCATTCCCCTTTGTCCTGTCACTCCAGGCTCTTGTCTCCATCCATCTCCATCTTCTTTGCAGACTCCTTCAAGGGCTGGGAGAAGTGAAGAAGTGCAAGGTATTGGGAAATGTGATCCTATTAATCTGCACCAAATCAGGAAAGTGCTCCACAGGGAGGAAGATCATCAGGAACAATGTGGAAATTCTGGGCACCTTTCCAACAAGGAACAGTAGAGCATCTGGACTGGCCAGTCTGGCTGAGTGCTGAATGCCAACAAGAAAAGGAGGAAGGATTAACAACACCAGTGAGTTCAAGGGCAAACATGTGGCCTTATAAACTGTATCCTAAAATTTGCTGTGCCATAAGGTATGTGCCATATGCTTGAAAGAACTGATGGCCTGGACAGCTTCAGGAATGGCTTTTGGGACTGGTCCTGGGGTGTTACTGCTGCTTTGTGGCTGAGCTGGAATGAACTGTCCCAATCTCTGTCAGGCTGTACCTCCTCCTCTGGGACTTGAGTCCACCCTGTACCCCAGGAGAGTTGCTGATGTCTCACAGCATCAGCCCTGGGGTAATCAAGGCTGATGGACTATTAAAAGTTGAGATGAATTGAGAGTGGGAGCAGACAGCAAACAACAAAAACCATTGGGATTTGAGCACTGGAAGAAGAAAACAGCTTTCCTTGGTGAATGACACTGAGGAGGAAAAGCAAAAGTACCAAGCTGGAAATAATCAATGTTACATATTTTAAACTAGCAGGAAAAGCAGTAAGTTATTACTTTTGGCTGCTTCTTCAAGCAAGTCACTTTGGACGGAGGGTTTTCCCTGTAATGAAAATTGTTTGATCTCATCTTGGAGATTGGAGTCATGTAATAACCATGTAGGGACTATTTTAATGTCTTGCATGGGCCATTGAGAAACTGCCTGGCAAATTGGATCATGGACCATAGGGAACATTCCTGCCACAGCAGGAAAATGGCCTGGATATAACAAGTGACCAATGGGTTTTGAAAAATCTCACCATATGTAGTAATAGTTTCTAGTTTCAGCCATAGAAATATATCTTTTATTTTCCCTCTTATTTTTTGTTGTCTTTTAATACAGCCTTTCCTTCTCATTCAATAACCCTTCTTATACCTTCATTCTCCCTCTGTATTAAGACCTGATGATCCATTAAGGCAAATCCTATATTTCGAATTGCCTCTAAATTGATAGTGAGGCATGGACTGCCTGCCTCCAAACCACTGCCATTCTCTTCTGCTGCAGATTAGATGGATTTTCTTTCTGAAAACAAATGAAAATTTTGATTATATGTGTCATTCAAACTGCAATTCCATCTTATTAAGCATTTCCAGGCAGTTGGTGCTGGGAACATTGTAATAAAGGCTCAAACATCTGAGACTGTTTGGCTGAATCTGTTGGCCCATTCCATGCTCTTCGGCAGGAAATTCTGGCTGTGGCAAAGTGTGCAAACTGAAAACCATATGAAACAATGAAAATTAGTGTTTGGTTATGTGGCTAATATAGAAAGCGGTTTAGGATGGCAGCTGTTCATATCTGGGTATTTCAATGCCTTCAGGAAAAACCCTCTTGGGCTTCTTGTTTTTAGTGTACACCTTGGGGTTACAACATCATTCATCTTCCCTCTCTAACATCCCAGATATCCCTAAAGTAATTGACAAAAGAAACCACACATGAAATAAATGCTGGCTTAGAATAAAAGATTACATTTCAGTTGTACTCTAATCCTTTTCTTCTTTTTTTCCTCCCCAAACAAGTGCCTGTATGCCAACTAGATGCAAGGAAGTATGTGGGCTTTGCACTCTTCATTTCTAGGCATCAAGGAATTTGAGAGGGGCTCAGCATCCTGGGAAGATCCTGGCTCTATACAGCACCAAAGAAAGGTCCACCTGGGATAGGAGGGAGCCTTTCTCAGTCCTGCTTTTCTCCATGGAAGATCCACAGCCTGGAACACTTTCACCTCCAGATTTTAAATAGTACCCGTCAGGCTTTTTTTTAAATTCATGCATAAATCTTTAATCAACCTCCAAGTCACCAAAGAACAGTGTGGGGTGTACATTAAGGTGAGTCTCTGCTATATCAAGGTTACTATATAGAGGGGAGAAAAATTCATGGAGGGAGGAAAAATTCAAGCAAAGAGGCAGCATAGGTAGCACCGTAGGTTTGTGGAGGTCAGATTAAAAACAGAGTACAGGTTACATTAGTTTGCATGGGTCACTCCTGCCTTTTGGTTTGTGGATCCAGCTGGAAGGGAGGCAGATTTTTTTTCCTGTTGTTGGGGTTTGTTTCAAAGTCTAATCTCAGCTGAATGTAAAATACAACTGCTGCTGTTGAGAGCTGCAAACAGTTGAGTACAAAGGGAGTACAACATCCCATCCTGGGTTGAGTTAAGGATTCTGGAGCCACAAACAGCTAAAAATCCCTAGCATGAGCAACCTGGTCTAGTGGAAGGTGTCCCTGCCAACAGGAGGGAGATTGGAACTAGATCTCTAAGGTCCTTTTCAACCCAAACCCAATTCTATGATTCTATATGGTCAGTGTGGTGGCTCCTGCCTAGAACTTGCACAACACCTTCCAGGTTAAAGCAAAGAATGTTCCCCCCACCGTTAGCACTGTCTCCCCCAAAACCCCTTACAGAAATAGTTCTCTCCCAGTAGTGTCAGCCTGGACAGCATCGACTGGTGCTGAAGTGAAGGTGCTCACTGCAGAAAGGAGCTTAGAAATACCTGCTTGGCCACTCACTCCATCTCATTCTGCCCTAGGCAAAGAATAATTTTGGGGAGCCTTTCATGTGGTTTGAGTAAAATCCCATTTAAAGGCCACCAGAGGGGGTAGCAACCACTGCTGCACAGAGCCAGAGAGCTGGTGCCAGCATGGCACACATTGCTGCTATTATTTATAGCACTCTACCTATACTTGTGTAAGTGGGGCTAATTAGTAGATGGAATTAGCTCTCGGCAGCATAACTGTAAATAATTTCCTGACGTTTCACTTACTGAGTAATGAGTTTCTCCTGGAAATACAAAAGATGAACTAATGATAATCTGGCAGTTTGCAGCAAGATGACAAACATTAATTATATGGGATTACAATACGGTCCTCCAGTTTAAGTTAGGTTGGCATTTCTAGGCAGAGTTGGACCTTAGGAGTCCAGTGGATGCTCCTGTCAGCAGCATTTTATGCCCCTTTTTTTCTGATTTCAAACCACCTTTTAGCTTTATCTTTTATTCACAGATCTAGCCATCATCAACTACTTCTCAGGCAGAGCTACTAGGCCAGATTTTTTAAGAAGAGAACTGTATAATTGTGCAAGAAAAATATGTAGAGTATCAAGCTTAGTTTTCAGTTTGAAATGGCCATGCCAAGAGCCTGGATCAGTGTGTGTACAGGGATGTAGCTTGGCTCTGATTGAATTTATCATAGAATCATTTAGGTTGCAAAAGACCTTTGAGATGATTGATAAGGCTTCAGCATGGGATGTGGGATTTACTAAGGTCAGAGCCAGAAGGGTGGTGCAAAAAATGCTGGGATTATAAAATATTCACTGAATAAGGTCATGTCAGCAAACTGCACTGTATATCTGGTGTTTGTCAGCTCTTCATCTGTTCAATTCCATTATCTGCTGTCCATCCTTGGGAGATCCCTTTGAGCTAAGGTACAAATCCTGGATATTCCAAATTTCAGGGAAGTTTCTCTCTGCCTGATCACAAAGAGGGGCTCTATCTGCTGGCAAGGACCTAATTCTTCCTGATCCAGGGAGTTTTTCTCAGCTTTTTCTTAGCCAAGCACTGCATAAATCCATCCTTTTTCTTTGGGAACCAGTGCTGAAGTGAGCTGTGCCTCCCTTTGGAGCCACACCAATCCATATCCAGGACCTGCCATGTCTTACAAGACTTCTTCCATCTACATAGAAGAGTAATGGTATTATTTTTTACCCTTCCTGTGCCTTTTCAATCAGTAGAAACATCTTTTTTTCTCAGTTGACCTAATTAAGTGTCAGGAGTTACCTTTGGGCTGAAATTGGTACCTGAGGTAGGGATGTGGGAAGAAGCTTTACTATAGATTTTTGTTATTTATTGGCAAGTCAAACACAAACAGCTGAAAGTTATGTCACCTAGATTCTGTTTAGGTTTTTTTTAAGTGTAATAACTAAATTGAATAATTTTTTTTTACCACTCTGCCACATCCCTCCTTTTAGGTGAATCTTTTCTGACTCCTTAAGATTACTGATAAAATCAACCTTTAATTTTATTTCTATCTTTCTACCTTCATGCACTCTTCAGTGCTTCTCCATGCAGGGGTGCTGCTGTCACTGAGCACCTAACACATCTCTACAAACTCCTTGTGATTATGTCACACTTCAAAAGTATTTGGGTTGAAATTTTTCCACAGCAAGTGCCTGCCCCCAGCTGACTTGGTTAGGAAAGAGTTCAGGCAAAAGTATTTTGATTTTCCAAGAAAGGGCATCAAAAGAAATATGTCATTTTACTCATCCTAACTGAAAAAAAATAATCTAGCAATCTCTCCTTTTAGAAGGTGCTCCTTGCTTTAGAGATGGGATTTGAAACCTCTGTTGGGGATTTTCCTATCTTGAATCTACAGCAGGTATGTTCCTTCATGCATTTGGAAAAATGCAGTGTGTGGAAAATGAAGATTTGCAAGGTCTTTGTTGCTGAAAATGCTGTGTTCTTGTTTCATTTGCACTGAAGGTGTTCATGTGTCAGAGGAGGATCTCTGCTGTGGCAGGGAGAGTGAGATGCTGTGAACCTGCAGAACCCAAAGGCATATTTGGAACAAAGATTTTTCCCAGCATTTAGGGCCTCTTGCTGATGCCCAGGCAGGGAGACATGAGGAGTTAACAGTTCTCTTTTGGTTGAGATAATGACTAGAGCTGTGTAAAGAGCATAGTCAAACTGGGTTGGGATAAGAGCTCTGGGGAGTACGACCAAGTTTAGAGCTTGGTGGGAAGGAAGAATAAAGCATACATTAACCCCCCAGGGTTTTAATTTTGATTTTTACCCACTGGCATTTTCTATTCTCTCCTACCTTCTCCCCTCTGCATTCCTTTTCATCCTGAAAGTACCACAAGACAAGAAATCCTTAATAACCAAATTGATTGAGTCTCGACCTGTATCTAAATGAGAAGAGTCCAATCTCAGCAGTTGAGCTGTCAGTTCCTTATATATCTCCTTTAATTGTGCTTATTTGGAATTAGAGAGCCAAATTCTCTCCTGGCAGAAGCTATTGTCACTAGAAGGGCTTTTGACCATCAAAATCATGTATGTTTTAGTGTTGTGTATTATTTATTAGCTTCCATAGCACCATGAGTAAATGCCACTGCACAGTGATGGATTCCCATTAATTTTGCATTAATGCACATCCCATGAAATATATTCTACAGTCTCCACTGGGCTTTCTGGGCTGTTTTGCCTCTGATACCAACTTGTCCTGTCCTTGGGTGTGTCAGGTAATCACCCTGTGCCTTAGAGATGCTCTGTGAAGCAGGTGAGTTAATGATACCTCCCTGGATAGATGCTGTGAGACCCAATCGATTCACACTTCTCCAGCAGCACTTAGAGATCTTTGAGAGAAAACAGAGCATGAAAACAGTGTTTAAATCTGGATGGACTTGTGTGATAACCCTTAGTATTCTGGATTTGTAAGGGAGGACAAAACAATCTGGAGATATTTACTTATGCTTTTAAAAGCCCTTGGGATACATTTGGACTGTGCACACTGTGCTATATAGGTAAATGGGGCTGACAGAGGGAGAGCAGAACACACACTGGCTAGGAAGGAAGCTTGGATAACTGGGAGAGGCATCCCAGACTAGGCCAAAAGCTTGTGTTGCATGAAGGTGCAGTCCTGCCTTTCAGGTTTGATCCCTTTCTGCAGGTGCCTGAGGAGTTCAGGGTCTCTTTCCAGAGCTGCCCACACAAAATAAAGTTGAAACAACTGCACAGACAAGAATTTTAAGTTTATTTAATTCACATCCAGCCATGGGGTCTGGAGGAAAGGTCCCATCTGGGTGACTGCCCACACAACTGGGGAGCCCATGGTGAGTCAGAGAGCAGAGGAAATTCACAGCAAAGAGCAGTGACTGAGCAAGAAACAGGCATGGTGTGTTCACTGACATTTGTGAGCTGAGTGGAGTCGCAGCTGGCTGAATGCTCATGGCTTGTCTGCATGCCTAAAGGAAAATAAGTATTTATTTCACTTTTGTTTATGGTCAGTATCTACTAAGATCCATTTTCTGGCTGCTGGGGTGTTTGTATCATGGAAATAATGAGACAGTATTTCACACCCTGGAAATACAGAATGAAATCCTGGTCCTCTGGAGAACTGTGGAAAGATGTCTTTAACCCTTGAGGAGCCAAGACTTCACCTTCAATCCCTTCACTGAATGTCTCATTTTTATTGACCCTGGAAAGCTCTGTAAAATAGATGTTTCTGAGTGAGTCACTACATAATCAAAATGATCCTTTCACTCCTATTTGGAGGACAGGAGCCAGAGTTTGTTCCAGCATCTTCTGAGGTGAAGCATGAGATAACAAGTAGTAGCAGCCTTGGCAGATAGTGTTTATGGCTCCATAGTTTGGTCCCTCCTGCTTTGCCACCTGCCTATGTGCAATTGTCAGGAGCAGCAGGTGCCCAGTGGCACTGCTGGCAGGTGGTTGCACATGGGGGCAAGCACTCCATGAAATAACAGAGCATCCTGGCAGATCACAGCCCATCTCCTCTCCTCCTGCTGGCGTCTTTCACTCACTTTACACCTCTTAGGCTGCTGCTGCTCTGGATCTCTCAGCTCCTGGTGTGTTCCCCTTCCCTCTCATTTTCATGGACTGTCACATCCACCAGCAAGAAATACTGGTCTCAGCAAAGGGGAGATTTTGGAAAGTCACTTTTTTCAAAGCACTGCTGCTGAGATGAATCTGTTATTTCTGTGGCCTCCTTAGACTCACCTCTTTCTCACACCTTGTTCTGCCTCTCACTGTCTTTTCTTAAAGTAATATTGACTTTTCAACTCCACATCTTTCTGAGTTGTCAGTGTTGTCTTAGTCCCACCAAGGCTTCTTTGTAAGAGGGAGAATGGGTGGAGGAGGAAGAAATCTGGAAGGAGACAAAACCTACTCTGTAAGACCTGTCCCAACTATGCTTTGCTTGTGAGGATGATCATGGCCTGGGAAGGAGCCTTTGCTTGCATCAACCCCAGGATGCTCTGAGACACACAGAGTACTTTATTTTTGGAGCCATGTCTGCAGGCAGCAGAATAATGAGATGGATCCTGATTGTGCAGCCATTCATCCACTCTCTGTGCTTGTGGCATGTGGAAAGAACAAGCACAGGATGGATGAGACTAGCCTAGAGTAGACCAGCAGTCAGATCCACTGTAGGCACAGATTTATACCAACTAAGGATCCAGCCTGTGCAATCTGGTTGAACCTTAATTTCTGCTCAGATTCCACTTTCCATTAGCACTCTGTGAGCATTTACTTGACAGCAGAAATTTTTCACTATCTTAGAAAAGGCAGTCACGTTTCAGGGAAGGCTTCTGCCTTCGGTTCATCTCCACACCCGCTGCACTCCCAGACATGCACACAGCTTTACTTTGCATAATCACATTGGTTCCTAACCATGGCAATATATTCACATCTTCAGACACCTGACAGTCAGACCCAGCTCTCTAGCAGCCTCCCTGCTGGAAAAGCAATTTTGTTTGTGCAAAGGCATCGGTGGAGAGTGCAAAGGAAACTGTCACCCTAGAGGGAGCAGAGAGGTCTTTGGGGTAACCATTGCAAAGGGGGAAGTGCACCCAAACATGGCGTCAAGGGATCAAGAATAATTGTAACTACTTCCCTATTAAGTCACTAATAGGTGTGTTGATGGGCTTGTCTTCCACTTTGTGGTGATCCATCTGCTTGTTGAGATACCTCAGCCTCTAAGAATGAAATTCTTGGATTGGCCCAAAGGATGCAGAACCTCTTTATCTGAGTCAAAATATAAAAAATTTACAAAAAAGGCAAAAGTGGCCAGTTCCTACCTCTCCTGTCCAGTCTCTTTTCCATACAAACCAGACTGCAAAACCACTCCCAAGCTCTCCCCACTCCTGCTTACCCAGGCTGAGCTAGTGACAGTTCTGCCCTCTGCCCACAGCCTCTCTATTAAAAAGGTCCATCTCCAATGAAACAATCCCAAGTAACAGTGATTCCGTGTTCCAATTCAGTCCTTGGTGTTGAATCCTGGTGCAGTTCATTGAATTTCAGTGCCATTCCTTGTGCTCTGGCTGCAGGGGCTGTGACCGACATCTGTCAGGGGGGATGCAGGGAGGACTGATCCCACCCTGGGGTGAGAAGACAAACCAGATGATCTCCTGAGGCTCCTTCAGGCCCTGAGCCCCTGTGATGCAGGAGGCACACACGTGCTTTGCCTATCTCTGTATTTTTAGCTAGATAAAAGTAAAAGCCTTGCCACATGACAGAGAGATAGGACTGCCACAGAGCTGAGGAAACTGACTTCTTTGGTAGAAATTAAGTAGAAAATAAACTGTCTTCAGTTCAAAGTCTGTGAGGACACTGGTAGGCAATTTCCCTTCTTTCATCCTGTGATCCAAGACTTATATGAGAAACTTAAGAAAGTTAAAAAGGAGAAAATATTGTGCTGTTTTTTCCTTTTTCTTTATTTGAACATAAATGCCATTTGGAGACAA
>NW_008665224.1:0-22189 GCF_000695815.1 Acanthisitta chloris | reverse complement strand
CATTCAAAAAAAAAAGGAAAACATTTAGGGATGGAGCCAGAATGTGATCTTGCTTAATGTATCCAGATGTAAAGCTGAAGTGAATCTCATGCTATAAATTCAAGTGTTTCAGGTTCCCTCTTGTGTAACAGAGAGAAAAATCTAACACAGAGGTTCCAAAAAATCCTCCCGAACCTTCCAAAGCTCAGTCAGACCCACATGCAAAGTCCAAAATAAATTGAATTTACTGGAATATCTCCAAGATTATGTCTAGAGTGATTCCAAGACTCTTCTTTTTTCCAATTCAAATGAGCCCTATTGCACATCATGAATGTCTGGAGGAGAAATACAGCCTATTTCATAAAGCCTTATTATGTATTTTAATGCACGTAAGGTAAACATGAAAATGTCTCTTGGGCATTTAGTTGTTTCAGCTTTATAATTTCACTGTGCTCTTTGGTTACTTACAAAAAAGTCTTCAGAAAAAAACACTTTTGTGATGTTTATATTAGCTCCACAAGGCCTATAGCTGTTGTGTCAGACTCTGTGTTTCATGGGGGTGTTTTAGTCACTTGGGTAAGTCTCATCTATTGATGCAAGTGTAACAAGTCCCCATGAGTCAAGTAACACCATTTCAGAAACAATCCCCAAACCCAGTGCCTATAACCCTGCAGCAGGTTCTCATCTACCCCAAAACTGATGTTAAAGATATTCCTTCTTGGCTTCATATGACCTCCAGCATCAGTTGGAGGCCTTGCTTCTATCCCTGCTGGATGTCACAAAGCTGTGTACACCTTAACATCACCAAACATCCCAGATCAGTCCAAAGATAATCCCTTCTACTCTACACTGCCTGTTCTGCACTGGTGGCATGAAATACCTCTCTGAGATGGGAGATCTGTTCCCAAAGACCCTGTTAGAGGCTTCTACACCAGGTACAAATTGGGGAACCAGGTACAAATACTTCCTGACACTTCTGGGTCAGCTTTTAGCCTTGCCTCCATCACTTCTCTTCAGCTCTTTGCTGTGCCACACAGTGTGGTAAACGTGGGGGTCAGCACACAGAAAAGGTCTGTCCTTCAAGGGAGCAGTGATGGGTTTGGTGTGGACCTGTATCCTGTAGCTCATGGGTCAGTTCTGGGCTAGAGAAAGAGGGAATTTCAAATTCTTCCAGGACTGGACAAAGACATGAAGAATAAAACCCAAGTGGTTTGGATTGGAACAAGCAATCCTGTAGCAGGATCCATGCCATGCTGAGCCAGGGGTCAGACTGGCCATAGTGAGCCAAAAGCAAGGCAGTGGTGTCCATGGACCAGTACAGGTGTTACATCTAAACTGAGAAGTGCACAGATAAAATCTTACTGCAGAGGTTTTTGTCTCAGGGGCCTGAAGTTTCCTTCATACAATGCAGAGAAAAAATTTTATCCTCCAGAGAGATACAGAAACAACATGCAAATTCCTCTGGCACTACAACAGTGATACTAGAAAAAGGCAAATGAGTTACAGTTGGTATCATCAAGGCCCTGCATACACTAACAGGCTGTAAGTGTCCTGCTGAGCCTCATTTGGGCCTCCAGCACTTGGCTGGGGGCTGCATTTAAGCTCAGACTGTTAACCTGAGCAGTGCTGTGTGTGTGCTAAGCTTGGCCTTGCTCCTTGCTGCCTCTGCCCAGCTTTGACCCTTCTCGTGAGCTCTCCTGGGCTCTCTGCTGGACCTGCTTGTCTCTCCTTGCTCCTGTGATCCCATGATTCCACTTCAGCCTCTTCTGCAGAGCAACCTGTCTTTGCTGCACCCTGCAGGTATCTCCTGTGGTGTTCCCTGGTCCTTCTTTTGAGTCACACAATGGTTTGGGTTGGAAGGCGCCTTAAAGAGCATCCTGTTCTGTCCCTGCCATTGGTAGGGACATCTTCCATTTGACCATGCTGCTCCAAATCCCATTCAACCTGTCCTTGAACACTTCCAGGGGTGAAGCAGCCACAGCTTCCCTGGGCAACCAATGCTTTCCGGGGCAGAAAGTGTGTGGGGATGTTACAGGAGCAGATATGCAGAGTTGTGGAGGTTCAAATGCCAGGTAGGAAAACAATCTAACCCCCAGGACTCTGTCCCCTTTCCATACAGAGGGCAAGAGTTTCCTCTGGGCCAGAGTGAAAAGCAGGGATGAGCTGTAGCTGTCCTCCAAGCTCCAGCTGTGAAAGTGACATTTCAGCTGAGATATGATGGGGATGTTAACACATTTCTGGCACTGAGCAGAGCACTGGGTGACACTTTTGTGTCTTGATATCAGTGAAGGCTGGTGACCTTTTAACTGGTTCCCTTTTTAGTAGCAATCACATTGCACAGACAGGTCTTAAATGCAAACTGCTACCTTTGCTCTTCAGCTGCAGAGAGGTACAGTTCCAGGGCTCTGACAAACATCTGTTTAACTTTGCATTTTCAATTTTGGCTCAGATAATGGGAAGTCTTGTACAAGAAAGAGAAAAACAGCAAGAGGCCCCATTATTTACCAGTCTAGAGGTATAAATCACAGAGCCAGAGCCCAGTTCCTGCGATTTCAGTTTTATGGGTCATTACTGTAACCAGCTTGTGCTGCTCTTCTTTTAACATACAAATGGCACCACTTTATTTCTTGTGGGTGGGATTGATTCCCCTCCCAAGGGGTCCCCATTGAAGCCAGCATTATTTACACTGAGCATGGAAAGAGGTGTTATTTCTTTCGTCATGGAAACCCTTCTTTAAGGCTTAGCTCTGATTTCTCCATGCCTGAGCCCCCTTGCAGGCTGATAGCTATTTGTGGCACTGTAAGTTCCAGCAGGAGCTAAAAGGTTTGTGGAGGTAAGAAAGCTGAATATCACAGCCCATGTGTCTGTTTAGTCTGTGTTTTGTAAGGAACTTTCAGGGGATGCTGAAAATGTTAAGAATAACTGTTAAAAGAAGCAAGTTATCTGATTTCTCTTAGCCCCTGTGAAAAAGAATTCTGAGCAAGTCTGAGTCCTGCAGTTTGAATTCTTTGCCTTTGCAGGTAATTGGGAACCTCTGGGTCTGCTTCTGCTCCCAGGGAATGGCTCTGCCACAGCATTATGGGGATGCAGCTCATCTGGTCAGCAGGTCCTGCAGTGTTTTCAGATGCAGTGTGGAATACAGTGCTGCTGCTGCTCAGGATTTGGTATGTTCCTGCAAAGATTACACCTGGATGTGCAACCTGCCAACTCAGATACTCAAGGGAAGGTGCTGTTACAGCTTTGCAGAGACCTTTGCTTGGGATTTTTTGTTTTATTTTGCTCATTCAGCCTGTTACGGTGCAGGACACTTGTTCTTGGGTTTATTGGAGGAATGCACTCTACTTTCCTCCAACTACCTGAAACCATGTGGATATATAGCATCAGATTCTTAAGCAATTTGTTGCTTAATAAATGTGTGCAATGTTCAGCATATGGATTTGTCCTCTGTATTTCTAGAAAGAGATAGATTGAACAGCTCCCAAAATCCTGTATTGCAAATGTTGTGTCTCACTTTTAGAAGTCAGATCTAAAGAACAGAAGTTTGTCAGTAGTGCCCTGTAGAGTGGAGCTCAGCTGAGGATGGTTAAAGGTCTTCCCAGATAACTTTTCCAGTGTGAAACACTGGCAGATAAGATATGTAAGAAGATAAGTTGCAGGAGGAGTGAGAGGGGCAAGAGGGAAGCTGCAGGAGAGGAAAGAGGGATGGTCTGGTCTGCAGCTGAGTCAGTTCTGATGCAACTTTTATGCTTTTTCACTACCCCACAAGTGGAATGACAAGGGCTACAAATACAAATATTCATTTTTCTGCCTGTAATAAAACTGTCACTGAAGAAAACAAAATGTCAGGCAAAAAATCTCTGTTGCTTTCCAGACAGGGAAGCAGCTCTGTGGTATGAGCCTTCTGCTGACAATGAAGTACTGACGATGAGCTTTGGAGGGGCCCAGGGATTTGGGGATTTGTTGTGGGGATTTTGTTTGTTTTGTGGGGTTTGTTTTTGCTATGGAGGCAGCCATACCTTGCCCATACACAGGGGGGAATGACTGCAGTGTGATGCTGACTGTAAGTGAAGCTGCAGAAGCTGGTGATCTAGCTAGCAGACAGCAAAACAAACCGAGGGCATTGGGGGCATAAAGTTGTCAAATAATTGCAATGTTGGAATGTTGCATAGCAACAATAAAGATCCTCTGTGTTTTTATAGTCAGAGTGGGCATTATATACAAGCCTGATCTGCTGTTCCTTCAGTGAAGGATTTTTGGATTCATCCAAAAACCTGAAGCCAGTGGGCACAATAGAGCCAAACACAGATAGTGTTGTTTACTTGCTGTGCTCCTTTGTGTTTGCAGTCAATGTTTTCAATTGATCCTGCTTAAAAGCCTATCCTTGATAAAGGTGTTAAATTAAAACAGTTCTCTATACTGAAAATTCCCTTTAACCTTCTTTGGCAAGGGGGTGAGTCTTCCTTCACATCACTCCCTGGCTCAGAGCAGCACTAATACATTCTGGTTTTGAGATGCAGGTTCACGTGCCCATGACAGCACCTGCTTCACCCCATCTTTCATTTGGATTTCCACCTGCCTTTTGCTGTGATCTTTGTCAAGTAGGGAATCTTTCTTTCTTCTCTCAGGTCAGTTCTGTGACAGCAATGATTAGCAATAATGTTAATTGTTAAACAGCTTAAACCAGAAGCAACAGTGGAGCAGTTCCCACACTTGCTCACCCTCCTGCACCTCCAAGCTCTTTGCCCCATCTTTGCCACAGCAAATATGGACTATTTGGATAGTTATTTAACCACGTGGCTGTGCTTTGGCATGAGCTGTCTTGCATCTTGCTGAGTACCCTCAAACTGCCTGGGCTCAAAGGCATTTTCCATGGCCATTTCTCCATTGCAATTAGAGGGGCAAGGTCAAAATAATCACCCAACAGAATTGCTCTCCCCTTCTTTGCAGTGATTTTTCCTGCCTCAGCTGGAGGTGGCTTTCATGTAACCTGGAACCACTCCAGACCTCAACTAAAAGTTAAATAATAAAACCCAAAAAACCTTCCAAACTCAAAAAAGAAACTCCAAACAACAAAAACCCCCAACTTTAAAGATATTGCACATTATTTTGTTGGACATAGTGTTCTGCCTCCTGCTGTGAATGTCAAAAAGCAAAAGCTCTTTCATTTCCTTTCCAAGTGTCACAGTAGCAAACACTAACACTGGCAGCCTTGGAAATGAAAGCTCAGCTTATATGGTCCAGGTAATGTCAGTTTGGTCTTTCTCAAGTGTGCACACCTTGGCTGAGAGCCCTGACTTGGTCTTAAATATGCTTCCTATGGGAGTCAGCAATCCCATCAGGAGCACATCCCTCAGTCCACGCTGCAGCTCTGGCTGCCAACAGCAGCCACAGGTCACACCACCGTTTGAGTTATGCAGACACCTGCCCACAAAGGGCTCTTTGGGGACCTCCCTCAGCTGATTTTATGAGTCCACATATTGATTTGGATTCACAAGCAGCTCATATGAACTCGTAGCTTTCAGTCCAAAAGCTCAAGTTTCTGTAGCCTACTGCAAATCATTTTTGTGTTGAATCAGGTGAAGTTAATGACACACAAGACACAACCACCAAGGCTTTTTTAGCCTTCCTACTCTAAGCTGAAGGATGCTCAAATACTTCATTCCTTTTACTGCTAGAATCCTTCTAATTTCCAGCCTAAACTTACTCTCCCCCAAGGCATCATTTCTCATTTGTTCTTGTGTCATTGTTATATTTTATATCTACAGCAAGGACAAATTGCAGATTTAAATAGCATAGATGCTGCAAAGTTTTAGCCTAATACAGACAGAACAACTTTCTTGCAATAATTACATTGTAGTTACTGTTTTCATCTGATTAGCTGGAAATATGCTGAACTGAGGCAAGTCCAGAGGAGGCCACGAAGTTGATCAGAGGACTGGAGCATCTCCCCTCTGAGGACAGGCTGAGGGAGTTGGGGCTGTTCAGCCTGGAGAAGAGAAGGTTGTGTGGAGACCTCAGAGCAACTTTTCAATATCTGAAGGGCCTACATGGGAGCTGGAGAGGGACTCTTTGTTAGGAATGGCAATGATAGGACAAGGGGTAATGGATACAAACTGAAGGAGGCAAGTTTAAGTTAGATATTAGAAAAAAGGTTTTCCCTGTGAGGGTGGTGAGACACTGGCACAGGTTGGCCAGGGAGGCTGTGGCTGCCCCAGCCCTGGCAGTGTTCACAGCCAGGTTGGATGAAGCCTTGAGCAACCTGCTCTGGTGGGAGGGGGTTGGGACTGGATGATCTGTCAAGTCCATTCCAACCCCAAAATTCTATGATTCTGTGAAATATACTGATTTTTCTCCTCCCAAACTTCCCATAAAAGTTCTTTTTTATCAACAGTTTATACAAATGTTACTCTGTAGAGGGTTGCTGTAGTTGCTTTAGATTTAAAAAAACATAATATCTTGTTTGTATAAATATATCTGATCATTTGGACCACTATTACTCACTTTAGGACATCCTGGAAAAGAAACAGCTAAGGAGAACCTGGAGATACATAAAATTATAGAAGGGAAGGAGAGAGAGGGTGAGTTGAGATTGTTGTCTTACTACTTCTCTCCATTCCATGAGTTCTTAGAGATTATTCTGAGGTTTCTAAGTATACAGAATATCCCCCAGTGAAGGAAGGCTCTGAGCTGGGAGGGAGAACCTGTCACACAAGATGCCCAGTTGTCACCCTGCCCTGGTCACGTCCCAGCTGAGTTGTGTCAATTCTGGTGAGCCTGGGCAGAAGCACAGCAGAGCTGCAATGGCTTTTGTGACCCTGGTCCATATCAGGGTTGATAAAACCGACATGGTATGTTCCCCCTCCAAATGTTCAATAAGCATCTGTGCTTTATTACATGAATATATCTTCTCTCTCACACTTTTCCTGTTTGTAACTTGCCTAAAAGGGAAGCAAAGCTCTGATTTTAAGGCATGTTGTAAAAGCAGAAGCCTTACAGAGATGGATGGGAGAATGTTTAAATGCACCAAAGCCCTCCCATTGATTTCAGCAGCAGTCAGCTGTGTCAAAGTACCCAATTTACAAGTGTAAATAAATAATTTCAACAGTGTGAATCACTGCAGTTGTATATCTAGAAATTCCAGGTATAGCAGCTTCTTTTTCTCTCTATCCATTTAAAGCCATTTAAAGTACCAAAGGAGTATTGTTTGTGCTATCATGTTAAAAAAAATTGAAGAAAATGGAGTTTGCTGAACCTGTTCCAAGGTTAAGTCTTCCCAGCAGTGTGTAATTGTTCCAACCTTGTTTCTGAATACTCTTGATTTAAGAATGTCAGGAAATTGCTTTTCTTCCCAGTAAAAGTCTGTTCCTGGTATTTGCTGTCAGGCAGAGCCTTGTGCAAATGCCATCCCTCCTAGCCCACCTTTGACATCAGTATGTTGCTGCTGGATGCATTTCCTCACTGCCTCATCTTATCTTGAATTTGAGCAGAAAGTCCAGAAGAATTCAAGGAGAGAAGTGTTAATTCTCAGCTAAACATATGGAGAGGGATGGAAGTGACTCTCCTAGGCACAGCTGTTTAGTTTGGGGTTCAGGAAAGGAAGGTAAAACAAAGGTTTGTTTATTGAGAGGTTTTGCAATTGGACTTTCTCATTGGCTCTGCTTCTTTAGCCAAGTGTTCTTCTCTGAATCAGTGAAAAAGGAAGGTGACTTAGTTTTTTATTCTCTGGGTAAAATAAGATACAATCAAGTAGTCCCTGGGAAGGAGTTTTGCACCAGTATAGTCTTACTGCCTTCTAGAAGCTCCTCACTTGCTCTGGGTGGAAATGAGCTCAGTATCAGGTCTGGACTGTAAATAGAAAAGTTCAGCTTTGCTACAGGTAAGGTAGCAAAATCCATGCTTGTGAGCCTCTCTCCTGCTTCACATACATATTGGAAGGTCTGGTGAATGTTCCAAGCACAGTGTTAGACCATTGTGAACTATGTGGGTAAAGACTGTCAGGAGAAAATAGAGTAGTGGGTTTTTTTAATGAAGAATTGCTGGGCTGGGGCACAGGATGGAGAGGTGGAATTAACACATACCTGCTCCTGGGTGAATCAGGGTAATTAAGGGATCAAGGTGGGGGAAGCTCAGGTGAGAAGAAATTGTCCACTCTGTGCTAGCTTGTCCTTGGCCAGATAATTTCAGTTACTGGAATGTGAAGAGTCTAACTCTGGAAGGTCTTTTGCAGGTTCAGTTCTCCCTGAAAGGATGGAGAATCATTTCAGAAAAATCCTTTGGGAATCTGTAACTAGTATTTCTATGGCAATATAATGACTTTTCAGCTAGGATCCATGGCAGATTGGTGATATCACAGCAAAAAAGTAAGAAGTGATAGCATGGGGTAACAGGAGGGGGTTTCTCTGGGAGTTTTATGGATTCAGTTAAGGAGGTATTGATCTGCTCAGTAAATGCTGAAATCCCTGAGTTTCTTCCTGCAGTCAGGAGATATGGTATCTAAAATAGTACTGTTTTTTTTCCTGATATGTGCAATATATTTTATAGCTCATAGAACTATTTGCATGTTAAGGAGTTCTTTCCTGAGCCTAGGTATCAGCCAGCTTGAATACATACCAAAGCCACAATACACAGCTCTGCTGGCCCAGCACTTCCCATTATAAGACCTTTTTATCTTCATTTAAACAAACAGCTTAAGCTGAAATTTTCTGCTCTGGGTACCTGTCTTGGTCTGTTTTTTGAAGGACTCAGCAAAAGTGTCTGAGCTGTTTCTGTGAATAGAGCTATGGCAAAAGGATTATTTTAGGAGTGCTAAGGATGTCTCCTATTGTTTGAATAAGGAAAAGAGCCTGAACACTGCAATATGGTCTTGAAGTATCACAATGGGTTTGCTTCTCTGAGGTGGTGTTGGCCAACCCTGCTCAAAGCTGCCCATGGGTTTAGCTGTCCACAGTCACCACTGCTCCACCTGCCCCACTGCTTGCCAAGCCTGACCAGTCCTGAGCTGGGATAAGGGACAGAACTGCTCTAGGGAGTGGAATTCTCCATCACAAATTGTGCCTATGGCACAACAATCATGGCAAGGACCCTGACACCTCCATGGATGAGCTCTGGGAGAGGGACAGCTGGGGCAGAGGGCAGGATGAAGGTTTTCCAGAGCACACACCTGGCAAGATGCACTGGGAAGGTGACATGTGGCAAAGGGACACCTTGGGGCAGAACTCTACAGTACTGGAAGCTTTCATGTGGGGAAAATGGACAGTGGAATCAAGAGGCTTATTTTTAGCATTGCTGTTGGTCTGAATCCAGAAAGCCAGATGATGCTCCTTCTGATAAGCAAATGTGTTTTAACTGGCTTCAGCAAACCCATATGTACAGCTGAGGAGTTATGTTTCCCTGAAGTAAATTCTCCTGATGTCAACTTCCAGGCTGAAAAAATGGTTTAGCTGCAGGACCTTCTTAGTGAGCACATCTGCTCAACAAATTTGTGCAGCATCACATCTGCCATTGAATTTAACAGAGCTCTGGGAGGAAAACAAAAAGGATGGGTCAATTTTTGGCTTGCGGGATGAACTCAAGACAAGTTGTGGCTCCAAGCTACCTAAAAGACCAACACTTTTATCATCATGCAACTGGATAGTTTGACTGAGCAACACATTGTGGGGAGGAGGGCTGCCAGCAGACAGAGCTGAGCCAGGATCTCAGCCTTAGGGACACTGCTGGAGGAAGTTCCTGCAGCTTTTGAGCAGAGAAGCAGACTGCTTCAATCTTACCTCATTGCTCATGTGCTGTTGTCAGGTTTTTTTTTCCTGTGAGAAACTTCTTAAAGAAATAGCACAAAGCCAACAAATCTCAATTAAGAAACCTCCTTGTATCGCTGTCACAACTACTGCCAGGACTCAAATACTGTGCCTTCTTGCCAACTTCTGGCTCATTTCTTGCTTCCAGCCACAGTCCGACTCTTTTCAGTATCATCTGGGTGGTTAACATGTGTCCTTCAATATTTTTCATTATTTTGTTTCTTGTGGCAGCACTTGCTGCTCAGCCATGGCCAAAGCATTACTAACACATAGTGAGGACTGTGTCTGGCAGGGTCTTCATCTTCTGCAGGTCACTGCCATCCCAGCCTCACAACAGTGCTCTTCTGTGGCACAACCGCCTGTTGTTCATTTGTGGTTTTGCTCTTTCCATTCTGTAGTTATTTTCCAATTCTATGGTTAGTTGCATTCTATTTCATTCCTACACCTCCTATTTTCACTGTCCCTTCAGGCCAGTTGGTGCCTAGACCTTCTTCATCTTCCTTATCCCAGCTTGTCTGTCCTGTTGCCACTCTTCATCTGTCTGTAGTGCCATCCTCCTCTGCCAGTGTCCTGTGTGTGCTGTCACCCTGCAATGAGAGCCTGTGCTACAGCTCTGTGGCTGTGCCCTCAACTTTATTTTTCCATGGTTTCTGGCTCCACACCTGGAGCTGAAGTGGTAACCAGATGGTTGTACAATGCTCTGCATGCTCCAGAATGGGCAGCAATTACCCCTGTCTCTTTGGCCACCCTGTGACCATTCCCACTGGGACACCTGACTACCTCAGTAATGTTCCTTCACCAGACCAGAGCAAATCTATATGTGATGCTGTCTCTTGGCTCTCTAGCTCACCAGTGTCCCTGGGCTGTTCCCTATGTTCTCCTTGCTCTCTAACCTCTACTCCAGCACAAGTTTTGGAACTGGACATGTGATGAGTGAGATGAAAGGTGTCACCATGAGAGCTGCAGGGAGAACCTTGGGGCAGAGCTGGTGGCAGTGAAGTGAGCAGTAGGCTCTGCTGTCTGCACAGAGATCTCAGGGGGTTTCTTGTAGAGCTGTTCCCTCCGCTGTCTTTTTCCAGTTGTGCACACACCAAGTGCTCCTGTGTCATTGTTTACTGCTTAGCCAGTGACAGGGAAAGTATTTCTTTCCTCCTAGGCTACAACTGCCAACAGTCAGCCCTCAGTGACATAATGACCAGCCAGTGTGAAACTGTTAAAATTACCTCATAAATAACTCTTAATGCACAGAGAACTAGAAGTTGCTGTTGCTCATAGATAAATTATTCACTGCCATTATGGAGCATTAAACCATGGCTAATATGGAGGTCTCCATAGGGGTTTCATTAAACACCAGAGGTTTCCTATAGATTTAACCATCAGGGAGCTACACATCTCTTGCTGCTTGTCAGCTCTACCGTGTTAGAGGTAATGCACTTCTGCACAGGAGTACTGGGGATGCTAATGGCCAGGAAAATGCCCCTTAATGGGAAAGAAAAATGAAAATCCCAACCCTGTTAGCATTCAGTGCAGAATGCTGTTTGTATCAAGAGTTCTGATCTCTGTATAGTTTGGAAGTTGTTTCTTTTCGCATGAAAAAATTAAGGAGGTGTAATTGGAAATCGTCCTCTTCCAGGCAGGAACCAGGGAAAGGGCAACACTTCAGACTTGCCTGCCCTGCCAGCAGTGGAGATTTCCAAAGCTCTGGAGTTAGCTTGGCAGGAACAGATGTGCTGCAGCATGTTGTGGTGGATTTGGCAGTGGTGGGTTAATGGTTGAACTCAATGATCTTAGAGGTCTCTTCCAACCTTAATGGTTCTCTAATTCTCTGTTTGTTTCTTGCCTGTGACAGAGGTACCATAGGTGTGTCTACCTGTGCTACTATCCCACCCCTACACTGCCTGGTATATGCACCCTCTGCTAGGAACATCATCTCCATCTCCATCACTGTGTAACTGCACTGGCACAGAGTTTCAGCCAGCCAGATCCCTTCCACCCAGCCACAGCCACCAAACGAGCACTCAACTCCCTTTGATCAAGGGAGCTAGTGACTGAGCCCATGCATGGTCTAAATCCCCCTGTGGAGACTCTGCATCTTTTGTGAACTCCATGGCAATGATGGTCCCTGCACTGAAGGTGTTTGGAGCACCCTCAGTTCCTCAGAGCACAGCAGGACTGTGTAGCTTCCAGCTTACAAGTGGTTCGTGTACATTTGTGCTGCAAGTCACGCAGATTCTCTGCAGTCAAGGCCAGAAGAACAGGTGGTGCCTACCCAAGGAGATTTGAGAAGGTTTAATGACTACCACAGAAGTATTTATAGCTCCATCTTCTAAGAAACTTTTGGTAAGTAATTACCTCAAGAACTGCACTAACTATTTCTATGTGTTTTTCCACTTTCTGTATTCTTTTCCATTGCTACTGTAATAGAATCTATTTTAATATTAAAATATTTTAATCACAATTTATTTCTTAATACATTCAGATTCCTGTTATGTTGAAGATATGTCCTTTTTTTGCACTGTAGTGAAATTGTACTTATTCTCAAAGCTGTTGTAGCTGTCATTCACATGTAATTAATGTGACTACACCATTGATGACTCTGCTGACACTAATTAGAGGTGTGAATAGGAAATCACGCCCAGCAATGTTCCCTGTTGGGTCTCCTTTTCTACCATTCCAACCCACTGTTCCAGCTAAACAGTGGGTGGACAAGTGCAAAGTAGCCACATAAAAGTGGACTCAGTGTGGCTGAGTGAACACTGCATCCATGAGCAAAGTATAGGTTTGTTCTGTATTTTTCTTCTGGTACCTGATGGAAGTTGCACTGATGGGATGGACTGATCCACTGTGTACTGCTTAGAAAACTCAGTGTGAAAAGGAGAGAGTTCTTGTGGCTGCCAACAGGACTGTGAAGGTGTTCAGCCATACTTGGCTTCCTGTACCAAGTGTATAGGAAGATATTGCAAGGACAAGGTGTAGTTATAGTTGTGAGTATTACTGCTACACTGAATTAGTGCAAACCCCTGTCACTATCTCCTTTGGAGACCTCAGAATCCAAACTGCTGGGGGGATGAGGGAATTTGCATTGGCTCTATAGACCAAGTGAGACATCTTCTGACAGTTGTTTGGGGTTTCTATGCCATGGCCCCAGCCATGGCTTATTCCAAACTGCTGAAAGGACCCTGATGTCAGGGTGGGTGTGCTCAGTGATGCACATTCATCCCTGTCTGCTGCCTGTCCTGAAGACAATCTGGCTGAATCCTGCCCCTGCTTCCTTCTGGAAAGCAGAAAGGGAAATGAACCATAGTGTAAAAGAAACCAAAATTGAAATAAGACAAGCATGGACAGTGCTTGTAAGTTTTGTGGTTGAAGCACAGCTTGAGTCCCCCTCTGGAATCATCACCTTTTTTCACTGATTATCTAGAGAAATGCACGTTCTGACATTAGGAGACTAAATTAGGTGATGTGATTACTCCTTTAAACTCAAATCAGGTACTGATCCTTCAGGCACCCTGATCTTTCTGGCTTCTTTTCCATTCCACCTCAAAGTACAAATTAAAAAGGTGAACTATTACTACTTAAATAGTTTTCAGAACTCTGATTATTTTTCTGACCCTCATTTCTCCCTCAGCAGGATAGAAATGATGCTCACTGAGGCTGCAGCAAACCCAATCCTTTACCATGGAAAAAAAAATAATTAGAGATCTGAAGGGAGAAGATAGAGGGAAAAATAATTAACTGTGGTACTGAATGATCAAGAATTTTAATCCTTACCTGCAGATGGACTGAGTTTTACTGATATGGGGAGGAGAACATGACTCAGTTTAGCCAGGCCCAGCGCATCCCAAAGTGTCCTGAGGAGTCCTGTCTGAGTTTTTGTCTATACCCTTGTGCTGGCATAGGCAGGATCTGGCCTGGTGCTACCCCTTCTAGGACATTTTTTTCCTGCTGTAACACACTCATGTATGAAACAGGTAAAGAGAATGTATAGAAATATTGCAAGTCTTCAAAAATGTTTTATTCTGGTATCTGTATAACTCTGAGTCTTCCTGGTGAGGTTATTGCCATGAATACCTGATGAAAGAGCATTCAGTGGCCAGTTGTTTTAAAGTGTCCCAAATCTCATTTGGTTGTGATAAAGAGGATAAATAGAGAAATGCTCATATTCATGTTCATGTGAAAGCCAAAATCACATGTGGCAGAGATAGTCAGAAACAATAAAACCCAAGATTGCAGAATGAAAGAGAAGGATAAAGCCTTGTGGTTTAATATGAAGCGAAATATATGACAGAATCTTTCATCTCTGACCATGTTTGCTGCAAAGTAATACGATATGTTGGCTCTGAATGGAGAAGATAAGAGACTGGGATAAAAACCAGTTTCAGTACAACAATCATGGGAGCTAAATTATTGCCTTGTTTTTATTACTACAGGCACAGAAATATAGTGGAAAGATGTAGCTACAGGGAAAAACTCCAACAGCCGATGGGATGGGCTGCAAATACTTGAGACTGGCTTTTTAAAGGGTGAAGGCTTGAGATAGCTTGCTCCTGCAAAAGAACCAGAATAACATTGCCTTGAATGCATTGGAACTGTGGCTGTAGCTCCTAGATTTGAGTGAAACTGTTGGGAAATTAGGGTCTCCTAAAGCAAAGTCAGTTTATGCCACAACTGAGGTTGTGTGAAATCACAGACTGAAGGGTGCTAGCAAGGTGAGCACCTCATCTGCCACCACAGAGCCCCAGTGCCCCAACCCCTCCCACTTAATTCAACACTGGGGACCTGTGCAGGGTTTAGAGGTTTCTTTGTCCCCAGTTTAAAGCTAGGGAAATAGAAATCCACCCAGGATGGCTTTTAGAAGTGCAGAGTGTATTGCTGAGTTCCTAAATCTGCATGGAGTTTCCTAAACAAGTAAGCTGATTTTACAACATGCTGAGATGCTTTGCAAGGCAAATGGAAATTCACCTAGAGACGCAGTTGGGTCAATCATGTGGAAAGGGCTTGGGATGAAAGGCACTGTGTGAAAGAGTCTGTTGTGCAGTTGCTTAGGCTCCACACACTTCCAGACAGCCCCTGAAGCTTAAGCAAGTCTAAGGGTGCAGATACTGCTGGGCTTTTTGAAGGTGATACATTGCAAGTCTGAACTCTAAAAGAAGTTTAGTCTTCCTCCTGTTTTCTTGTACTAGATGTCTTTTGCTCCCAGGACAAGAGTGTCCATTTGCCTGTGTTTCTTATTTGGCTTCTGGAAGAAGGTACATGCAGACAATGTGCCTCTCTCCTGGCCATCCTCTAGGCTGCTCTTTGCTTACAGTGCCTGAGGTGACATCAGCTCTTGAAGCACTAGGAAGGTTAAGACTTGCAGCCAAACACTTTGGCTTTGATCCTTTTTTTTTCCCCCCCATAGATCAGACCAATATTTGACCAAAATTTCCATGCTCAATCCAGCCCAGTTTGGGGGATGTCTGGATCCTGAGGCAATTTCCATCTATGCTGTTAATTCCAACTGACAAAGAGTAGGTTTAGATTAGATATTAGGAAGAAATTCTTCCATGGGAAGGTGGTGAGGCACTGGCACAGGTTGCTTAGAGAAGCTGTGGCTGCTCCATCCCTGGAAGAGTTCAAGGCCAGGCTGGATGGGGCTTCCACACCTTCCACATCTTCCACTAGACCAGGTTTTGTCAAACCCCATCCAACCTGACCTTGAAAATGAACCATATGTGGACTAAACCAGCATTTCTACTGCAGTTTGAAGAAAAGCTTTCAAAGGATCTGCTGAGACAAAACCACAGTTTCTGGACTTGAATTCAGTTATAATTGCTAGAAATTATCCTCACAGAACCTAGGTATAATTTTGTGACAGGAAAGGTAGGTGAGACAGTAGGAGTAGACCTCAGTAGACTTCAATCTACTTCCATCAGTAGACATCTCTCCATGGCACCCATGACCTCACCACAGGACCATACTAACCAATCTCCACACTGGATCTACAGGTCTGGGAAAGGACTTGGAGAAAGAGGAGGCAGCTGTGACCTGCACAAGTGGTGGAACAGGTCTGCTGTCCTTCAAAGGAGACCAGGGATCAGAGTGAAATGTTATCCTTAAACTCTTAACATATGGAATGATTAAAAAAAAAACCCAATGTTTTTGAAGAACAGTTTTCCTCATTTACTCAGAGTATCACAAGTTCAGGCATTTCAATTCCAAAGCATTAGAGCCGAAGGCATTTTTTTCATGTGAAGTGATTGTTTCTATGGCATCAAAATACCTAATTCTAATTTCTGTTTTTTAAACCTTTTATTTCAGAAGTTGATTCTTTTGAAGTTCCAGTTCAAGAACAAAAAGCTGTGCCTTTCACTGTGCATCACTCCAATCTTATCAGATTGCTGCTTTGGTAAAACAAAGTTTTGTGGGGTTGACAAACACGTTTAAATTTAAATAGCTTCTTTTGCTTTGAGTTTTCTTCAGTGAAAAATATTCCCATGGATTCGATTTCAGACCTGCTGTTATGTGTGTTAAAAAATCAAAAAATCCAAGCAAAAAAGTGTCATGACCAGAATGTGTTTTATTCACCCCGAGATAAATTGCAAGTATAACAATGCTGGTGAGAAACAGGGAACTGGAGAGAAATTTTCAAGCACTTCAGTGTGCCAAGAAAACGGTACACTCATCAGTTATTTCTGCTACAGCTCCAGGTTTTCTGAAGTTGAGATATTTAAAGAGTTCTCAGTAAAATCCTGAGCTGCAAGAAATCACGTTTTTATTCTGCATACAAGATGAAGAGCAGGTTCCCTGAAAGTTTATCAGAAATTTCTCATCTATGTGTGCCTTGGGGAGTGTATTCAGATACTCCCTAAGGCACACACATATATTGCTCCCTAAACACCTCCTCATGCTCACATGTTTCTCATGTTTGCAATACAAACCTGTACCTGATACAACCTACTTTTTTACTTATAGCCTCAAGCCAGAGCAGTCTCCTCCTGAGTCTGAAGATTTTGCATTTGATCTGAAGTGCTGTGTCTGCTGATGGATAAACCTTCACCTGCAGGAAGACATCTCTGGAATGGTATGGCAAGATCTCTGTGAGGTTCTTATCCTAAACAAATCCTTGCTTTGAGTTTGCTGCTGCTCAGAGCCCAGGTGGGCATTTACCTCTAAAGATGCACTTTGGCTTTAATGAATTATTGCTTTGCTTGTGCCTTGGGGAATGTGTTCAGACACTCCCCAAGGTACACATGGATCAGAAATTTCCAGCCCAGGTCTTCTTGTGATTTTTGCACTGAAGACCTCAGAAAGAACTTTAAAATCCCTTAATCTATAACTTGCTAGTATACTTAGAGAGCCAAGAAAGAGAGGAACAAACAAAACTGGGCTAGTGGAAGGTGTCCCTGCCCATGTCTGGGGTTGGAATGAGATGGTCTTGAAGGTCCCTTCCAACTCTAGCCATTCCCTGATTCTATGATTAAGGAGGTAGAATTAGTGCTAGAAATTTTACACCTGGCACTCAAAAGTCAGACCTGGGGGACAGAGTTTATGAGGAATGCTGCAGGGTGAACCATCAGGTGATAATGGAGATCTTGGTTTTCAGTGAGTGTATCTGATATACAGTGATATCTGCTAGCAAAGTTGTATCTGGAGCATCAATGTTATACACATGCTCACACACATCATAAATCAGATTCTCCTTCCTTCAAAGACTTAGCACTAAGTATCTTGGCAGTGCACAATATATTGTGTGTGAAAATACAGGTATATATTACATACACTTAAATGTGTACTTTTGAATAGCATTAAAACCTGATAGGTTTGTAAAAATTGAAATGTATGTTCATTAAATTGTTTTGCAGGTGAGTTTAGTGAAATTTGGGAAACATCTTGTTCACACAGAGGAAGACTGGATAACATAGCTTAACCAGGCTGGAGATGTGTTCTGTCTCACCTGTATGTAAAACTAATTCCCTGGGCTCTCATTCCTTCCCACACTCCCTTTGACTTCAAAGAAGACATTTTAGTACTATAAATACTTCTGCCAATGGATTTCATCAGGGAATCGGGAAAATTTGACTGTTTGGGAGGGAAGGAGAAATGGAGATGTGGAAGAGGGACCACAAGACGCATTGCTGGATTAAGTCCTGGCCAAGTTAGGTAAATCTTAGTGCAGTTCTGGATGCAGTGAGTTGGGTTTTGCTCCTGTTGATTTGAGTTCATTTCTTTCCATATTTAACCAGGTTTCTAAGTGAGGCTCACCTGAGCTCCAGCTGCTCCCAGGGGAGGGTGAACATCAATGGTAAATGGAGATTATGATTATTTTTAGCCAAATTCTGGAATCCTGATATACCTCAGTTTTCACTTTCTCAGCACATTTTATTCAATTTTATTAGGTCATTTAGCAAATAATTTTAATTTTCTGCTTAGATTTGAATTTCTGAAAGTAATGTACTGTTGTACAGTTAATGAGTCTGCTAATAAGCTCCAAGAAAATGTGATTTGCGAATCATTCCAGGACATAACTGTCACTCAGACCCTATGCCAATTAGCATAACCATTAGCAACTATCCCTAAGAGGTCCTTGAAATTTAAATGAGCTTTCCTAAGATCCCTTTTACTAGGGAGGTTGAAGATTCTGCCTCACGTGGAAAATCCAGCCTGGTAAAAAGCAATAATTCATTAAAGCCAAAGTGTATCTTTAGAGGTAAATGCCCACCTGGGCTCTGAGCAGCAGCAAGCTCTCTGCAAGGCACTTGGTGCTGGTTTGCTCTTACAGTGATGTTCAGAGGTGCCATGGCTGACTGAGTACTTGAGCAGCCAAGAGGTGTTGCCAAGACACTGATACAGCAGCAAAATGGGCAGGTTTGTGTTGCAAACAGGAAAAACATGTTAGCACGAGGAGGTGTTTAGAGAGCAATATTTTACCCACAACTTGTTACTAAACCTTGGTGGATTTATGGACTTGGTGGACTTAGTTTTCTTGGAAAGCAAAGGCTGCATGGAGGCTGAGAGGCTGTGGGCAATGCTGCAATGCTCTCAGGTGCTGCAGGGACCAGAGCTCCTCTGGGTGCAGGCAAATTTCATTTGGCTGCAATTCCCACTGGAAGTTGTCCTGAATGCTTCACTTCACAGGCTCCTCACTCAAGAGAAAGCACTTTCCTCAACACTTGGCTTGTTTCTCTCTTCCAGCACTTAGTGCTCCCAGGACCAGTTCTGTCACATGTTTTAGGAAGAAACAGATCTTCAAGGATTTGTTTAGGATAAGAACCTCACAGAGATCTTGCCATACCATTCCAGAGATGTCTTCCTGCAGGTGAAGGTTTATCCATCAGCAGACACAGCACTTCAGATCAAATGCAAAATCTTCAGACTCAGGAGGAGACTGCTCTGGCTTGGGGCTATAAATAAAAAAGTAGGTTGTATCAGGCAATTTTAAAGACCTAGCAGAGGTATTGGCTTAATCTTTTTTTCATTTAATCTTGCCTTGTCTCATTTACAAACTGAGAAATCCTTATCCTTGCAGCTGATTTCTCCCAGCTAGAGGTGGGTGGTCCATCAGGGCCCTCCGTGGCCAGAACCAGCTCATGGGGTGATGTCCTCAAGCCATCAACTTTCCTCCCCACAACCTTCCTTGATACAGGGAACAGTCGTTGGTGCAGGATGTGAATCCCAAGGCTGCAGAGCTCCCCTTGTACCTGCATTTACATATAGACCTGTGCATTACTGCTATATTCATGTAACCCCTGAGGATGCAGTCCAAAGCTGACATTCATGGTTTACAAACATGGATTTGAAATCTCATGCTTGGGAAAACAGCACAGGAATGTGATCATGGCTGGAGAATGACAGTGAGGTCGAAGAGGTATCTTTTGAACTCCTAAGTGTTAGACTGACTCAATTCCACTTTTAACTGAGCAAGTGAACATGAAACACAGGATTAAATAAAGCAAAGATCTAACAATTTATGTAAGTCATCTAGGAGAGATTAAGGCAGTCATACAAGTGAACAAAGCAGGTAACACTCTGTGGTAAAAGAGAGGATAAAGTTTGTCAAGATCAAGGAGCTGCCTCAGAAAATGGTGTTATGAATTAATGGCACAGTAAAGCTGAGCACTAGGCTGAGCAAACGCCTTGGGGTGTCCTGTGAAGGGCTGTTTTCTCAGCCACCTCTGGAGGCTTTCCCCAGCCACCACTTGCTCCCACCAGCTGGAGCAGCCTTTGCCCATCACTGCTTTTTGGCAGCAGCAATGGGCTGATTTCCCCAGATCCCACCTGCTAATGACTTGCACCATCATTTGTTTACCTATTTTCTTCTAATTTAGTGCAACACTGAAGGCTTTAAGGACTGGGAAAAGGATGTACACAGAGACAATACTATGCAAAAAATGCCAACTGATTGCAGTGATGATTATTAATAGTCACATCAAGCAGCAGCTGGGACCTGATTGATTAGAGATGACTGGGAGGTCCAGAAGGCCTTAGAGCACTTTCCAAGGTCTGTTTTTTGCCTTTTTTCTGATGGAGCCTGAGCAGCAGCCCCTGGGCTGCATCAGATTTGCACAGACAGGTCCTGCTAACCCTTTTCATGGCTCGCCAAGACTGTGCTGGGCAGGTACAGTCCTTTCAGAGCTGTCAGGAAGCAGCTGTTTCTCAAAGGATACTACAGCTGAGGCTTCTATAAGCTCAGTAAGTACTAGAGCTCCTTATTTAATATGGGGACTGTATGGAAATTCCTAGGAGAGATTTGTTCTTAAACCATTCCCAGCCCAGGCTTTAATAGAAGACTAGAGTTTCTTTGACCATGTTGGCTATTGATGAATGATTATTTCCCATCTTTTTGTCTCCTGATACAAAAATACAGAGGCATATAAACAATATTTTCATGCCAGAGACCAGGTACGGATTTTTTGGTATTTGCCCTTAATTGCCTTCTCATTTTTTGTTAGACAGGGAAGGATATTAACAGGATTGTGCAATGGCCAATTAGTTTTAAAGGTCTTTAGTTTCATTACTTATCTGGAATAATTTGTAATCTTCCTTTGACAAAGGCAGCTGAGGAGCCTTTTTTGATAATAACACTAAATCAGGCTGCTGGAGCACAGACGATTAACATATACAAGGGATGTTACACCACACAGAAATTCAATTTAACAGATCTCACAGCACCAACCATATCCCAATTATATTCATATCCTTTTGCAGACTTCTTTGTTTTACTCTCTTATCCCTGTTTTCAGAGGTCTCAGCATGAATTTGCTGTTTCTTCATGTTCTTGCTCCTCTGTAGCCTGCTCACTGCCCACCACTTTTTCCATAATGTTCTTTGATATCTAATTTCTTTACTAACCAGTAATGATGTTGTTGGCTACAGAGGGAAAGGGACTGTGTTACCAGGAAAACAGGAGAATACATGTGTACACTCCAGTCCTTCCCTACTTTTCAGGGATAGAAGTGGTGAAGACTTTGTGACAGAAGGCTTTGCTCTTGGTCAGTCATTCAGGGTCTGGAAGATGCACAAGTTGAATGAGACTAGTTCAGTACAATACTTACCCTTCCATATCTAAGCAGGGCTCAGCATGCTGGGCAGAGGTGGCAGCCCCTGAAGCTCAGGACAGGGCACTGAAAGGGCTGCTGAGCTTTTTTTGCCACATGAGCAGAAGAGAAGAAGCTTAAGCGCAGACACTTAGAGCATCAGTTATTTTCTCAAGCCCTTCCCTGTGCTGTGACCAAACAGATCTTGAGCATTTGCCACTTGCAAGTTCTTTCTCTGTTTCAAACCATTAGAAAGGCAGATGAAACCTGTAAAAGGTTTGAAACAAGTATAATATCTCTGGCCTTGCTATACTGAAAATAGGAAGAATTTTGTTGCTTTTGACCGCTGGAAAAGATTTGAGAAAGAAAAGCATAGAGTGGGACAAAGAAAGCAAGCATGGGTTGAAGACTCTCTAAAGAGAGCAGTTGTACCCCCTAATAGGAAGTAAAAATCCTCATTAATGAGCTGTTATTACTTTAAAAGTAGAAGTTGAAATGAGTTCATAAGGAGCTGAGCTGCTTAAGTGCATCTGCAGACAAAGCACCTTCTTATTATAGTACTTGCCTGTCTGTGCTATCTCTCATTGTTTCTTCCCACCCTTTTCTAGGCTTATCAAGGTAAATCTTTTTTGTCAGCTGAGGACAGTATTTCAAATGGAGCTTTCTCCTCTTCATAGTGTGCAGACCGCATCACCTTTTCATACAGTGTTGGAGTGTGCTGGTTTGAGCTGAAGTAGAGTTAACTTTCTTCACAGAGGCTAGTATGGGGCTATGTTTGAGTTTTGTACAGAACACAGAGTTGATAATGCAGAGATGTTTTTGTTATTGCTGAGCAGAGCCAAGGCCTTTGCTGCTTTCCATACTGCCAGGCTGGCGAGGAAGTTGGGGATGCATGGGAGA
>NW_008665223.1:9669-22976 GCF_000695815.1 Acanthisitta chloris | reverse complement strand
GTGCCATCTGCAAACTTGCTGATGGTAAACCTAAAGCCACTGAGTTGAGCAAAGCAAAACAAGGAATTCATTCACCATTTCCCATGAGCAGGCAGGTGTTCAGCCATCCCTAGAAGAGCAGGGCTGCATCACACCTAACAGTGATTTGAGAAGACAAACACCATCACTCCGAACATCCCCTCCTGCCTCCTTCTTCCCCTCCCTCTATATACTGAAAATGATGTGATATGTTATGGAATATCCCTTGGGTCAGTTGGGGTCACCTGTCCCAGCTGTGTCCCCTGTCGATTTCACACACACACTCAACCTTCTTGCCAGCACTGCATTATGAAAAGCAGGAAAGGCACTGCTCAGCAATAACAGAAACATCTCTGCATGATCAACCCTGTGTTCAGCACCAGTCCAAAACAGAGCTCCATACTAGCCACTGCAAAGGAAACTAACTCTTCCACAGCCAAAAGCTGTACATATGTATATTATATTTACAGATATTGCTCCGGTGTCATACTATTTGAGAGTCCTCTATGTAGCTTAATTTTTAATCCTTTGTCCATTTTTTTGCTAATTAACTCCATCCTCTTTTGGTCCCACTATTCCTGACCTGATTTTTATTGTAGCATTTCATTTTATCTGATGTGGTATTTAAAAATATAGCAGCATTACCATTCTACCCATGAGGAGGCCCAATATTTTAGCCTTATCTAACTGATGCTTCTTCATCTTCTTACTATGCAGATAGATGAAAAGAGCTCTTTTTCTGACCACTAGCTTACACTAAAGCAAACAAACAAAAAGCTTTGGATAACATTAGTAGGCTGATGTTTGAGCAGCTGAAACAGTCCAAAAGTGCTTCTTTTAATTGCAGGTGATGTAGCACTGCTAGAGCCTGAAGCTGGAACCTGGAACCAAACTACAAGAGGAGGAATGTTTATGTTTTCTGAAGCAGTAGTGGAAGCTAATGTGCCTGCCCTGGCTCATCTTTATAAGTAAAAATTGAATTGGCATAACTGTTTTCAATTCCCTTGCAGGTTCTCCACAGCCAAATTTCCTCTATTGAGAAGCAGGCCACCACTGCCACTGGTTGCCCATTGCTGATCCGCTGCAAGAATTTCCAGGTCATCCAGCTGGTCATCCCTCAGGAAAGAGACTGCCATGACATTTATATATCTCTGATACGTCTGGCACGACCAGGTATGGGAAGGAAATGGCACAAAAACCCAATCCTCAACCTGAAGAGGGAGAATATTGTGGAAGAAATGTATCAGTGCATCTTTGCCCTTTGCCAGTTAAGAAAAAACTTCATTAGAGATGTGTTATATTAAAGTAATCACTTATGGAGCAATGAAGAAGGCACATTATAACAAGTAGTTTGTTCCATAAAGTATGACATGAACTTCTGTTTAAAGTAATACTCTAGGGTATCATGGGCCATAAAATATATTGTAATGCTATTTTATTTTCTATTGTTTTTTACTGGATGTCTTGTGTAAGTGTGAATTTGGGAAAATAGTCTTTATCCAGGGAACTTTCATGTCCCTGCTGTGACAAAAACCTTACAATATATTTAGTGGTCATGTCAACATTTAGATTTTGACTTTCTGTGCTGTGCAGAAATTTCTTAAAATCAGTGAAAAGTTTTGCAGCAAGTATTTGACTTATTTCACTAAACTGCCTGTGTTTTGGCCTATTATTATCTACATTTTGAATATGCTCTGATTGAATTTCTGAATTTACTTCAAGATCCTTTTTAAACCTTTCCTCTTTTCAATGCAAACCCAAATGTTGTGTTAAAGTCTAACACTGATCACCTACATTATTGCTTCTCTCTGCATTACGTTCACCTAAGAACCAGCTGACAAGGCTTTTGTAGTGTTTATTTTAAATTTAACTGCAGAAATGCACCACCAACCTTTGTACTTTACTGTTATTTTAACAGTATGCAAAGAAATTGCCTACTACAGTCTGTACAAAGCTGACAACACTGGCTTTAATTTTTATCTTGCTAGGAGGATACCAATTTTATCTACTGTGTAGAGGGTAAAAAATTACAGTCAGCCAGCAGAGCTACTGAACTTTATAAACTCCCTTCTATAATTAGGGTAGTAGTAGTAGTAGTAGTCATGTACAACTATAGAAGAAGTAACTTGATATGCTAGGTGATGTAAGTAAACAGAGAAATTTAAAAACAATGAGACAGGTTCAGTCAGTGGTTCTGCTAATGTAAATCTGGATTCATTCCATGGACCTCAGCTGCCAGTACGTGTTGGTGCATGCTGGAAGGAATGTGATTCTGTAATGCTCTTGCCCTGGGGCAGGAGGAGGTTTGCGTGCTGCTACGCACCAGAACAAGCAGGCAGAATAACGAAAGGAAGAGTAGCTATGGACCCTGAATACAAGTTCAGTGGCAGACTGCAATGGACAAGAAGGTTTGAGTAAAGATGATGCAATAGCAGCACTGTAGAATTAGCTCTTTGCACAGTTCAGCTGCACAGGAGTTTTCCTTCTCCAGCAAACTGCTCAATCTTCATGTAAGATGGGATAAAGTCTTGCTTACTTATTAAAAATTAGAAGGTTCAGATTACAAGCTGAGCCATATGTACCCTTACAGTGCTTTGCCATGACATTTTTTTGTGTGCATAAAGCTGTAGTCTCTTTAGGTTACCGAGCATAGAAAGTTTACTCAGCTTATGCCATGAGGAGAAAATTTGACTTATCCAGGCTCTAGTTTCCATTCTCTGCCTGTTCTTTTCATTCATTGTGCCATAGGGGAACTCAAGTGAAGCCCATGCTCTGTACTGGTTCTATGTTCTGTGCTATCTGATGTCCTAGTTACATTAAAGGTGAATTTTATGTGTGATTTTACTTTCGCTAGAATTTTAATAAGGTCAAGCTGTCAGATGAATTTGTTCTTAATTTCTTTTTTCTTAATTAAGCCATTTTGTGAAACAAGTTGACTGTAAGAGCTATTACAGGTTTGACAGCAGGATTGCAGACCCTTATGGCAGAATAATTGAAAGATTAGGAAACATCCTGTAAGTACTGGCAAAGAGGTGGTAACTGAGCTTTAAAGCACTGAGTACTTATACTCGAACATTTTGTTTGCCACCTATAGATACTGTCATGTAATAAAACTTGTAACATTGAGGTAGACTTCAGTCGTAAATTACCTAGATATATTTTAATAGGGGGATTTTTAAAGACTTTCTGTGTGACCGTAAACAGCAGGCCCATTGGAAAGAAAATCCAGATGTTTCTGACAGCCAAGCATTGAAAACAAGACCTCAGATTGCTACCAAACCCACTTTATTAGAAAGCTCAAATTGGATTTATGAATTATGCTAAAACTTCATGTTAGCAGTTGAGAAATAAACCAGACTGTCTTCCTAATCTGTGCCATGCCAGAAGTTTGAAATTAGAGAACATAGGAAGAGTTTAAATGGTTGAACAATGTGTAAGGCATTCTTTTTTTTCCTCCCTACTCATGATTTTGTTGATTTATTAGATATTATTATATTTATTGATATTATTAGAAAAGAGAACATGGTATTTTAATTTACTGATCTTGCTAAAGTGATGTTGTGGAGCAAGTATATCAGTGGCGAACTATGAAATCAGAGAAAGCTCAGCTTGTTATTTATTTACTTTGGTTCTAAAGTTAAAAACCTGTTGGAGAGCTTTAAGGAACTTAGAGCAACAGAATGAAACACACCCCTGTGATAGAGAACATGAATTTCAAGCTGTATGCTGAGTAGTTACTCATGTCAGTGACAGCTGACATTGAATGGCAATGGTGTCTGTCTGCCACCAGTCACCAGGATGAAGATGCTTATTATAAATACCAATATAGTCCTAAGAAAAGCTAAAAACTCCAGCACCATCAAAGTTGCTTATATGGTCCTTGATCGAGAGGGACAGGTGGCATAGCTACTTATATGATTTCATGTTCATGATAAAATGATTGATGTAACATGGGTTCTTTTATGGTATTACAACATCTATATCTCCAGTGCCTTTGCCAATAATTCAAGTATGGAATTTTGCAGTCAACAAAACAGAGTGCATTGAATGTATTGGAAACCTCCCCAATTAAGGGGAAAGACTTATAAGTTACTTCATGTTTGGAAGATTGTGCTGCATAGTTCATTGTTCATATCTTTTGTCTTTTCCACAGGTCAGATGTTACGTTAATAAAGGGACTCCTAAACTACTTCTAGACCGCAAATTATTTTGCAGAAAAAGTGCTTAATCTGGCACTAATTTGGATGAAAGCATATTATCACTGACATTTTGTCCTTGTGCTGGGATAGGCTTTTATAATTCAGTAGAGCAGAAGTCCGGCAGAACAGTATATTTTAAGTAACACTTCTATTAAGGCGCATACAGTGCAACATATACAAATAACAAAATATCACAGTATTTTCAAAGTTTACTTGACAGTAGATACAAACCAGAATATGTGCTTTTGTCAAGCAGAGCATAGCATTTTAAAAGAAACTACATCAAGGTCAACACCAAGTCCTAGTTCTGAAGTGTTATTTCAGGATGAGAAATCTAAGGTGATTTACTGTTTTTGTTTGTTTTCTTATATTTTTTTCCAGTGAAATACGAAGAGCTGTATTGCTTCTCATTCAATCCAAAATTAGATAAAGAAGAACGAGAACAAGGCTGGAAGCTTGTGGACCTCAATGAAGAATATAATCGGATGGGTGTTCCAAACGACTATTGGCAGATTAGTGATGTAAACAGAGACTACGAAGTGAGTTGTGATTTTTCTGTTACAGAGACTGTCTGCAGTATAAACCAGCAGCCTGCCTATGGGCTACTGCAGTGCTTATTTGCAGGATCCCTTTGTGCTGAGTGCTGTACACACATGTAGTAAGGTGCAGTTCTTCCACTCTTTCACATAAAAAGGCCCACAGAAAGTGAGAGAAAGGATGTGTCTTCATTTAACAAATGTGGAAATGAAGCCTAGAAAATACGTCCACAGTGTTTTATATGTTACAGTTCAGCTACCTGGGAAGAAATTTAAATCATACCTAATGCTATGTTTTTCCTGACATGTAGGGTTATATAAAATTACTACACAGTCATTTAGAGAAAACAAAATACTCAAAATACTGAGCTTGGCCATCTTTCTCCTCACTGGCTATTCCCACAATCCTTTTGAAGCCTCTATGATTGACTTTTAGTGTTTTTCACAGCCATCTGATAGGTCATATATCTTTCTAGCTGCCTGCTCTCGTTCAGTCTTGTACAACTGAAGACCATAGAATGGTAATTAATTGTGAGAAATAACAACCAAAGTAGTTTTGAAGGGAGTTCGTCCATGCACTCCATTGGCTCTGTTGCTGGAGTACTTCCATGTTAAGAAAGGGCTGTGAAGTTCTCAGAGAGGACTGAGTATGCTGTCAGGGTTTGTCTTTCTTTTGTTAAAACAAGCAGAAAAAAATGTTTGACCTCTTTTAAGATAAAGTGTAGGAAAAATGGCATAATGAATGAAATCCAGTTCACCACAGCAGCATCTGTAACCACAAGCCCTTCCTTTCCTTTCTCGTTCATTACATATCTCTGACTCTCTCAGAAGAGAACTTATTCCTGGGCATCTTAATTCCTTTAGTCATCTCAGAAAGTCACAGGGAGGTACTAAATATCCTTTTGGTTCCAGTCAGAACGCTACAGGGAATACCAGGAAAGGGCAGTGAGACCAGGACCCGTCTGTGGTCCCACTTGTCTCCAGAGGGACTTTTGGGCTTTTCTGCAGGCTCATTGGGTTTCTCTCAAAAGTGGTACATGTTGTCAGGGCTGTTTGCCTTTTGCATGGTTAAATTTCTTTTCTCTGAGTCCCTATTTTTGTAAATTTTTTTATTATCAGATTTGCTGGAAAATTTGGCTCTATACTGCCCTCCCATTACAACGGAGTGTTTGAGATCTTCACCCACTTCAACTCTTACTCCCAAATTCTGGTACAGAGGAAACTGCAGTTGTAAATACAACCTTACTGTACATAATGATAAGCCTTTTCTGGTATGAATGTATATTATGCCTGTCTGTTGTCAATGAGGCATAAATTAACATTTGGAAATGCAGTCCTTCAACCATGCTGCTTCAGTTTTGCCATCTGTAAGTTAGGATTAATACTTTCCAACTTCAAACAACTGTTTCAAAAACTGTCAGTGTTGTGTGTACAACAGCGATGGAATATTCCCTGAAATTAGAGTTCCTTGGTATTTTATTTCTGCTGTGGAGATGGCTAATGTTACTTGCACTTTGTAGACCAAACGAGCAGAGCTTCCTTTCACAGGTCTGTGACTCCTATCCTACAGAAGTGTATGTACCAAAGTCTGCAACTGCACACATCATAGTGGGGAGTTCTAAATTTCGGAGCCGAAGGCGTTTCCCAGCTCTTTCCTACTACTGCAAGGATAACAATGTAAGTGTGAATTTGTAGCTTTGAAGTGTTTGCTTATTTTGGCCTTGCAAATCCTTCTAGTAAGGTTTTACAAGAAGAAATCAGTGATTTTTTTGATTTTTAAAAAGTGGTTATTGTGGTCTGGTTAGTATGGTTGGTTCATGAATAAGCATTAATAGGCATTTAATGCAGTTATTTAAACTCAGCTTCATCATCCAGCTAACATAGAAAAGTGATCCCTGTATCACAAGGAAGTGGAGTCGTACAAGAGGCCCTGAGACATGGGTGGCAGAAGAATGAAGGCCAGTAGCAGGAGACTTAGCAGGTTAGTGGGAGGAGAACAGGGCAGTTTAGGTTCTGGTAACTACAGCCTGAGAGCAGTTTAAAGAATTGAAAAACTACACTGCATCAATTAGAGAATCAGGAGCAGCTTTTCAAGAAAAGATATTTTCTCTTGAAAAAGGATGTATGAAAGAGCTACCAAATTTTGGCTGAGCAGCATGTTGTGGGTTTATTGAAGAGACTCCTCTCATCTGCAAGAGTGAGGAGTACTCCCTTCTCCTCTCCACAACAGGTATTTTCAGGGCTGAGCAAGGAGCTACCTCACTTGTCTGTAACCATTTGGAAAAAAAACTATCCAGGCTATTTGCGTTTCTGTTTCTGGCAGCTGATGCAAAGAACTGAAGGATCCCACGGACTGGGTGATTTTACATTTGTGTTCCAGACCCTTAGAGACTGGCTTAGCTCAGCTGTCATTACCAGCCAGGAGAATGGTGTCTCCTTTGTACTGTCAGAGGATCTGTGTGACTAGTATCTCCTGTTTCAGTCCCAGACTGGCAGTTGCATTGAGAGGTCTTCCCTAGTACTGGGGGTGGTCAGCACTTCCCAAGAGACAGTCTTAGATTACAGGGCATCTATAGAGTTTGCCACACAGGATGGGAGATATTGCTGTAAAATGTCACAAGCATAAATCATAAGCTAGTCTCCATGGAAGTCTTACCTTTACAGTGACCCCGTCATAGGTTTAAGTTTCAGAAGGAAGGAATGAGACATTGTTTTCACTCCTTTACCCTGCATTTCATCAGAATATTGCTTCCATAAAGATCTATGAATTTTACAGCAAAAGTGGAAGATAGGAATATTTAAATAATAAATGCAATCTCTGCATAAATTGCATATTATTTTTAACATTTTATTAAGGCCAAATTTTTCAGAGCTAATCACTTTGCATAATGAACTATGTCCAAATATAGATATCTAGGATTCAAAACACTTGGACATTTCCAAATCTCAGGGGTTAGCTAGATTCCAATATCTAGTGATTCAGTTTGGATGAGTTTCATGGTTTCAGCCTGAATGTTTTCTCTGTTGTGGCTGGAGTTTAGGTTAAGGTTTAAACAACCAGGATCTGAAGTATTGTGTTTTCTTCTGGATCCTTCGCAGTTCAAAGAGCTAGGAAAAGCAATGCTGGAGGAAATACCTCCTTGTGAGTTTGGAGGTTGCCATGAGTTGCCAGCCAATAGAGTAATGGGCAGGAGAGGTGTAAGATTGATGATGCTCACAGCAGGTTGGGAAGAGGTCTGCTGCCTGTGGTGGAGACAGGTACCACTCATTTAGTCTTTCATATCCATAACTTTCCCATAGCTCTTTTGTCCTGACAAATTCAGTGATGATGTGACACCTTACTCTGCGTCTTATAGGATCTGTGTGAATATAGTAGGATCAAAGTCTGGAAGTACCTGTTCAGCTTATTCAATAGCAAAACATTACCTCGTCTCCTGCTCTACTCTTAAACGTAGCCCAAGAAATTTTACAGAGGTGTATGCTCATCCTAAGCAATAGGCCTGGGTCAGCAGGTGGTGATCTTTTCATTGATATTGTGGGTAATTATTCCCATTTGTGATATTTAATGGTCACTAGATCAGCTTATTTTCTTAGTTTTGCAGTACTGGAAGTGCTGCTGTTTCTTAAACTGGGGCTAAACATGATTGTAACCCCAAGCTTAACTTGACAGACAAGCCATTCTCTCATACTGGTGCCAGCACATACCGTAGCCCTTTGGGTCCCTAGAATGATATAATGTAATGGGCTCCAGCCCATGCTTTCCTGAATCCCAGCCTTCATCTAGAGCCCTTACTTTCATCTTAGTCTTGATGTCTGTATCTGCCTTGTGTACAGTACACTATGGATGAGAGAGAAATGTTTTCCTTCTGTGAAAATGGCAAAGGAGGTATAAGCATATATTAAATCACTGGAATGTGAACTGACAGGAGGCAAGACTCTAGGTAACTAATAATCTGTTTGGAAAAAATATTAATAAAGTATGAACAGGCTCTCACACAATTCAGGGTTTCTGTCTTAAAGATCCATGTTTTACTGACTAGCTACTGACAGTTCAAAGACATGACTCAAAAAAAATCCTGTCCTTTCTCACAGTAGTAAATAGTCTGTAGAGCAGTCTGCATGGGTTGCGACCTTCAGCAGGTAGATTCTCTTCATACTTGTGTTCAGTGCTTAGAAAGTGCATATATTAGCCCCTTGCCCTCTACAAGTCTAGCAGCCCTCTGCCTAGGAAAAATGAAAACTTCCTTGCTCACCCATTTAGCATTTTATTCCTATCCTGATGGGTCTATGGAGAAACTCTCTTGCCTCCTTCAATAGCCCTGATTAATAAATGTGCTCCAGGAGTCAGGCTACCTGACCCACTTCTTATGCAGTAAGGTGTTTCTCCTGAGGCAGTGCTAAAAATACATATCCATCAGTGATCTGGCTGCATGTTATGTTTTTGTTTCCTGGACTCATAGTGTCAGACTGTTGGTAAAGTGGGCATTGTGTAAGTTGGGTGTAATCAGTATCATACCTGGGAAGTTTGAGTGACAGTGCAAAATAACTTATTCTTTATGTTATGTCAGTGTTCTTGTGCTTGCAATGCTGTACTCATCCTCAAGATATTACCTTTCAGGTGTTATTCCACATTAGGGAAATGCCATATTTAAAATAGCTCTAAAACTTAGATTCAAGACTAGACTTGGGCTGATGGGGTTGTATTGTTTTAGTAGATTCTTGGCTTTTTAAAAAGAATGGGTTTATTAACATATAATTAATTTTACACTTTTGCCCTTCTCACATAACTGTACATCCATGCAAACATCTAATGATCTGGTCTCATAAATGGCTGTGGATACTAAATAACTTCCACTTAATAACTGTTGGGGTTTTTGTTTGTCTGTGTTTTTCTGCAGGCCTCCATATGTAGAAGCAGCCAGCCTTTATCTGGCTTTAGTGCTCGGTGCCTTGAGGATGAACAGATGCTCCAAGCCATTAGAAAAGCAAATCCAAGAAGTGATTTCATATACGTTGTTGACACTCGGCCTAAAGTAAGTGTATTAAATTTCTTGCACATATCAAAACTGAGTCTTGGCTGAATGTATTAGAGAAGATACACACCCTAAGTGACTGATCATACTTCTGATCTTGCACCTCTAACTCCACAGGTACATCAAGATTTATTAGGGGAATCTTAACTAAGAACCTTACCTGCATTGTTATCTCTAGAAGATTTTTTTCCTTTACCCTAAGCTTTTCTCTTTTTTTGTTCTTTGCCAAATGTTAAGATACAGAAAATTAAATAGCTTTTAATTGTAACTGTTTACATACACAGAGGAACTATCAGTACCTGTATTTCTGATGAGACTAGCAAAAAATAATTCCCATTATAAAATGTGTTTTCAGTTTTTTGTGATGTTGAAAACCTGCCTGCTTACACTAAAATTTTCCATGCATGAGAAAATTTCAACAATCTGTGCATAAGGCTAAGGAAAGACCAATTACTGAGGTTACAAGAATGGAGGAGTCTTTATTTGAATATCTCCAGCACTTTTGTGGTTTTGAGAGAGAATCTGAAATACGGTAAATAGTGATCTCAGGTGCCGTATCTCTATAACTTACTAAAAACCTCTGGCCAAGATAAGAGCTTTAGAAAAAATATGTGCTATGCAGAAACATAGAAATTCAATAATGATCTAGAAGAGGTTAGAAGCTAAAAAAACATTGTGTCCAAATTGCCAAGCTAGCAAGCACCTCAGGGTGATGAATACTAGATAGATTTCAGTATCTGGAGGTGGGAGCAGGGATATGTTCTTTCTTACACTATCAGCAACTTCCCTTTTTAAGTTATCAAAGCCTCTGAATAAAAGAAACTAAAGGGGCAAATCTCCACAAATTCACTTGTAGATAGAGGATGAACTATGTGGGAAAAGGAAAAAATGAGAGCAAAGGTTTGAGGAAAAGGAACAAGGAAGTTGTTTCAGTATACTGAGATCAGGAGACACAGCCGGAAAGGGCAAGGCAGCTAAAGCTGAGAACATAAGGAATGGAGTGAGGAAGGGCAAACCTGGCAGAGCTGGAGCAGAAACAAGGAACCTGCATGGTTGGCGACTGAATATGTGGGGGCTGGTGGGAAGGTGCGGAATGCTCACAGCTGTAATGGCAAGCAGTAGCCGGAAAATCAGGACCTTGGCATGTCTCATTGATGCAAGTCACACAGAGAACTCTGTAATCTGGTGACTACTTTGACCTTCAGTCCCATCTTTGTTATTGGGAAGATGAGGATGGTATCACCTTACTTGTGGTCCTGAAGCAACTGTATTGTGATGAGCACTAGGAAGGGATAGGTACCATTGTGTTCAGAACAGGCTTTTACATATGAGGTACAGACCCAGCTGCCTAAATAATGTTTGTTTAACAGTTTTCTATATGCAGTAATAGTTACAGCTTGTTTCTTGACTGATGGTATGTGTACTCGTCTCTACTTGAGGCAGTCCTTGACTGTTGGGATTTCTAACTAATGACTTACTGGCTTGGCTATTGATAATGTTTTGCAGGGTATTAACAGGAAGGTCCCATCCTGTAAACTTTTCTGATACATGACTTTGAGACACCTCCTGTGTGCAGTGAAAAAAGCCCATACTTTTTGGAGAGTGTGGAGAGAGTGAAATTGGCTTTTCAGCCATGAATGCCAGAATATTTCCAGCATTGTTGGCTTCTTCAGGAGCCTGTCAGGAGATGAAGGCTCATTGTTTTCACTGAACTTCTGTGTAAATAAGGTTTTGATGTAAAAAAATTTGTATCCCAGAATCCTATTTCTCTCTGCACTGCAAGAATGACCTGATCTACTAGAGCTCCTGTGATCCCAGGTGCCAAATACAGCCTTGTTACAGTTTTGCACCTGCTAATGCATTTATTAATCTAGAGGGTGTAGGAAGGAATAGGTATTGGTGGAAGCTGTTCCTGGAACAGCTGTTCCTCAGGGAACCTTTAACAAATGTAAAGATATTGAGTCTGGTGCAAGGTTTCCCATTGACATAGGTTGATAAAAAACTATTTGCCTCTTTTCTCATCAGCACCAGCTCCTTGCAAAGATTGTGAATTTGATGGGTCCTTCAATTCAACATTCCCAAGTGCTCTTCATGTGCTGTCCCTCATTGCACTTGATAATCTTCAAAACAAAAGATTTAGCTGTGGAAGAAAGTTTTGTTTCCACTTCATTTAAATATAGCTGGATGACCCAATGCAGAGCTTTACTTAGGCCACTGTCTTTCATCTATGTGATTACAGAAGAAGCTAATTTAAACTTACTGTCTTTGAGTAAAACACATTAGTTCTATATCCAATACATGACTTGGTTATTGTCCACATTAAAGAAAATGCCAGGAAATCTGACAAGTGAGGTCTGTTACCTTTAGAGGTTGTATCCTCATATTTCCTGAGATTAAGTAGGGACAGGCACAATTTAGAGACCTTCATGACAACTACTTTAAGAGCAACAGATGGAATTTTGGTAGATGATGTGGAAAACTTGTTAGTAAATATTGTGGCAGCTGCAAAATTTGGCAACCGACAGTATTGAAAATAAATGAGTGTCAGAAAGCCTTGCAAATTTAACTATTTATTTGTGTTTAAAGAGGGGTATTTCAGATTGTCTTTTAATAAATGATTTATGTGATAAAATTGCTCTGCTGCAGAAACAGCTAATAGCATTTATGTACTGAAGATTAGGTTGGTTAGAGGATAGATGTTTTTTGTTTAGAGTTTCAGGGATTTGTGGTAGCTCAGACTCATGCACACAGATCTTTCTTCCTGAAGCTATATGCCACTGCAGAGGCTGCCTCATTTTGTCTTTCTAAGAACACTGATGTCTGCTTCAAAAGAGAAAGATTAGTATTCAGCAGATAATGAATATCTTTCTAGTAGGTCACACTAAGGACTATCCTTAATGGACATGTTGCTTACAGGCTGTATATTTTTTTTATTGTTCAGCAATAGTCAAAACCTAAGCAGACTGCTGGTTAATAGACAAGAATGGATTTTTTGACCTGTGTTTTTTAAGAAACTTTACCCAAGACTTGAATAAATGCAAAATGCTGGGATTTTGCCAAGGTTCCTATGTAAGAATGAGGTTCCTTCTGTTGTATTATGAAATTCATGCAAAGTTTCAATTCCTAATGGTGGTCCACAAATGTAAATATGTATTTGTATTGCTAAGTTCTGCTTAAGGGAATGAATGCACTAGAAGGTGTGAAGATGGGAAAAAATCCCCTATCTTCACATATTAAATTGGACAGAATAAAAAAATTGAAAAGTGGTTTCTCTTATCTGTTTCCTTATGCGTCTAAATTAAAATTATAAAAAGTTTCAATTCCTAATGGTGGTCCACAAATGTAAATATGTATTTGTATTGCTAAGTTCTGCTTAAGGGAATGAATGCACTAGAAGGTGTGAAGATGGGAAAAAATCCCCTATCTTCACATATTAAATTGGACAGAATAAAAAAATTGAAAAGTGGTTTCTCTTATCTGTTTCCTTATGCGTCTAAATTAAAATTATAATAAAAAACATT
>NW_008665223.1:0-9647 GCF_000695815.1 Acanthisitta chloris | reverse complement strand
GTTAAGAGGTCAAGTTTGGCCCTTGGAAGCCTATTTTGACATATAACATGGAAAGGCTAGGCTTGTTCATCTTAGTTGGAGGGAAATTGGCAACAGACAATCAATCCTGCTCAATCAAATGCTTCGGCTCCAAATTAAAATCAAATAGTATTTTTGGTGTGGAAGAGGTCAGAAAAGGAGACATTCTTGTATATCCCGTGATGCCATTAGCCATGTACTGAAGTATATTATTGTGAGTTTCAGAAGTGACCACAGAAGCAGCAAGTTTGTAGTGCTGGCTGTGGTATTGGGAAATAAACTGAAAATGGAGTGATCTGCATAGCCTCTTGTCCCCTAGGCAATGCCTAAGAGATACTTTATTTTTTTCATGAGCATTGGCTCTCACTGCAATGAAGATGAGTCACTTTTTGGCCAACTGATGCCTTATAAAGTCTCTCCAAAAGCTTTGTTAGTGCCCTCCAGTCTGGATACGCAATATTCTTTTTTATTTATTTCTTAAATCTTTCCTGAGCAGAAGCTGTTACTTCTGCTTGGAGGTTCACCACTAGGGCTGCTTTGTCATTTTTGGAGCCTTCATATTTCTTGGAAAGTTCAAAGGCTCTCCAGCCTTACAGCATGCATTTCATAGAAGAGCAGGGACTATATGAAAAAAGACAATTTCTTTCTATTGCACAGTGAGATTTTGCTGTAAGAATATTTTTAAACAAGTAAATAGGGTAATAAAGTACTTAATTCATTTCTATCAGCTCTAGTTTTCAGCCCAAAGATCAAAATTTGGCACAAGGAGCTTGGCAGATAGTTTTCCTTCCCAACCAAGGATCTCAAAAAGCATGGAAACAAGCATTAAAAAACCCTTAATTTTATGCTTAGGGAAACTGAACTAAAGAAGCATTTAGTGATGTTCCCACACTGGAGTAAAAAACAAGCAGCTGAATGAAGCACAGCCACTTGTTTGCACTGCAATGAAGATGGAAGTGTTTGTGGTAATGTTGTCAATTCAAGTGTTTTGTGGTCTTACACAACTAGAGCCAAGAGACTGTACAATCAGGAAAAAATACTCCAACTCTGTCTTCATTATGCAAAGCTTCGAAGAAGTGAGCTCTATCAACTTTTAGATGATTTGAACAGTAAAATACAGTAACTTGGGCACTGGTACAGTGTGCACGTGCTATGGCATGGCAGATGAGACACTGCCACCTCCTGGGTACATTCTGCTCGTGAGCACCGTGCTGATCTAATAAAACATAATAAATAAAATCAGAATAGCCTTTTAAAACCAAATTAAAACATTTATTATCTTGCAGGGGAACCCTGGCTAAGCTGTGTTTTTTATATTTAACCTCACTAATGAAGTTTCACTCAAAGGGTGTGAAATAGGGTTATCAGCAACCCAGTGCCCTGCAACAGGCTGTAAACAGATCCCTGATTCATAACTCGTTGTGTTGACACTGTGATAAATGCTTCCTGTTTGTGCATGACTTAAATTACTCTGGTGTTTTGCAGCAGACCACAGGCTTTGTTTTGGAAAGAATGTTTACTACTGGTTTTCATCCAATTTTACCTATGTTTTTCAGCTCAATGCAATGGCAAACAGAGCAGCAGGGAAGGGATATGAAAATGAAGACAACTACTCCAACATCAAGTTTCAATTCATAGGCATTGAGAATATCCATGTCATGAGAAATAGTCTGCAGAAAATGCTTGAAGGTAATACTCTTCTTCATTGGAAATTAGAGAAAAGAATTGATCCTTTTGTCACACAAATTAGGATAACTGCTCTGAAATCAGCAGCATTGAAAATGGGTATGAAAACAGGTCTCTGCCTGTTGCATCTGCACACATCTGCCTGCTGGCTAATGGGACTTGTGCAATGGAGCATCATGGCAACTAATGTTGATTTCCTAATTGTGCAAACACCTTGTTTCGTCAGTGAAATCCAGATATCATTTATTTAAATGACAAAATTCATTTGGCTTCAATGCACATTACTGCTACTATGACTTCTTTTGAAATTTGCACTGTGGTGGCAAAATTAAAAAAATTGGTTTTAGCTGACTTTGGGACTAGTGGAAAATACAGGATTTTTTTTTTAAGTTCAGAAAAACTATTTGCTTTTTGTATGTGTATAGGGTAGTCATGCATTTCAGACTGTGAATTTTAATGGAAACTTATTCATACGCTGTATAGAACATCAGGTCTATTTATGAAATACACAGTCAATGGGTCTAACCATTCAGCACTTTAATAATCCCATGGAAATTAATAACTGCTTTATAAATACTTAGCAGTATATAAACCAGCACATCTGTTCTGCCATTTCATATTTGGAGTACATGTCAGTTTAGAGGTCATCTGGAAAAAGTAGGCCTAAATAGGCCATCCTTGACCCTCAATGGTTTGTTGATTTTTAGAAATAGTAAGTAGTGCTCACTCCACAGTGTCTGACTATTTACTTCATGTACATCATCAACTTCCATCACCTCCTGGATCAGCTTGATCTAGCTATTCCTGACTTAATGCTCTGCCCATGTTCTTTTTTTAATTTATCTGTCTGCCATTGACTGCATGCAAATGTAAATTTGAGAGCTAAGAAGGGCTTAAATTTTCCATGACAGGAGAGGTGTGCTCTATTTTCAAATTAGAGCATGTAATGAAAACCAGCATTAAAGTGTGATGCGGGTAATGTGGTCACTCTATAACATATTTTTACTTAATTCCTTGGTCTCAGGGTCTCAGGTGGGAAAAGAGAAGGATTTTTAGTTCACTAGGAAGTCCTGTTTGGCTGGGAGAGAGGCAAGGTCAATGAACAGGTCCCTTTATTTATTCAGTATAAGACCATCAAAGTTAAAATAGTAAACAACCAGCCTGGCTGCATGGGGCAGTGCTATGTATAATTTTTGAGGCAAAAGTTCATGACTGGCCCATGGCCCCAACTTAACATGTAACAAGGTAATTTCTAAGGCATTTAACACTTCAGGCTGCTTGGGGAGCACAAATTCTTAGCATCTATTTTCAAGTGAGCCATATGCTCAAAACCCTTTTCCTAGGTTTTGTGTTTCCTATGGTGAGATCTCATATTTAGCAACTTGACTGATAAGATTAGAAAACAGAAGTACATTTTAAAAAACATTTTGTGACTTTCAGTGTACCAGGGCTCTTCTTAATGCTGTGTAGCTTTTCTCTTTTTCCATTTGTCTGTGTCTCTCAATCTGTTTCTCTGATGGCCTTTAAAAGAATACTTATTACCTGACTTGAGCATACAAAGTGACCTAGAACCAAAAAGGCTGTCAAGGATGATGATAACACACAGTAAATATGGCTTTGAATTTTTATCAAGGAATACTTAACCATACCCAGATGAATCTCTAAGGTAAAACATTACACTCGAAACATTACAAAATGGGTCTGCTGCTCATGATCTGTTGTAAGATTTTTATAAGGTATGTAAAAACCTTTGAAAAGACAAATGAGGCTGATGAAAACTGATTTTAGTTTACTGTATTTAGCTGTATTGTTCCTTAGAAGTGTACAGCATGGAAAAGAGGACATCAAGACATAATTGGTCAGATGTGTTGCTGGAGTGCAAGGGCAGTGTCATTCAACTTACTGCTACTAAGCAGAAGTGAAGGGTGGAGGATCTTCACATGACAAACTGCAGATTATTTTCAATAAACAATTTTAAATAACTTCCAATTCTGAGAAAATAGGAACAAAAATTTATTACCCAGTTTTCCACTGGAAAATGCACCTATATTGGGAAGGTGTTAATTTCCATGCTGTTTCTCTGGGAAAAAGCTGAAGAAATTAATTTATACTTATAAAAATGTCAGTATTTTATTTGAGCAGGTAAAAAACATTGGTTTCAGCATTGTGATTTCACTGACTTTAATTCTAGCAATTTTATCTTAACTTTAATACGTATTTAACCTTGTATAATGTTAATTTTTGGCAAATTATATCAGCATTATAAAGCAACTATGCTGATGGGATAAGAATTTTTTCAGACTATGAAAAAAACATTGAGATTTGACTACACTGGAAGTAGAATCCATTTCAACATGATGGACTTTCCTTTCAGAAAAGTTTTACTTTTGTCTCTGCTGCCTCAGATTGCTTTAGTAGAGTATGGATTTTTACTTTTTTTTCCATTTAAAGAAAGGTATATGTGAAGAATCTTGAGAAAATTTAGATCCTGTGTACAACCTGCTTGAACTAATTTTTTGCTATTAGAAGGAAATGTTGCACAAGACCTTTTCAAAGTAAAGATTGAAGGGCTGACTGAGGCTGCTGTTTGGCACTTGTGATGGGATGAGCCATGTCATACACCCAGGGGCCAAGCAAGGATTGACCCTCGTTTGTTGTGCGTTCAGATGATGACCCCACAATGCTCCCTGCCTGTATTTAAACTGCAAATATGAGCTTATCCTTCCCTCACAGCAGGAGCAGTAGTTGCTGGTGTAGCAGCAGCCCTCTGATCCTTTGACTTCAGTGGCACATCAGCCAGTAAGAAAGCGTGAGGGTTTGGCCCACAGCATTTATTCCTTCCTCTGCTTATGGCTGTCCTGCCAGAAATGAGGAAACTGCTCCAGTATCCTGCGCTGGTACTTTTGCTGGTGGAAGAGGCAGTTTCCAGTGTGTCCAGTTTCTTCCTCCACTGCTGGGAAATGGATGTACTGCTGTATTTCTCTGAGCTCTGCCCAAGGGCTCTTGATTTTTCTTGTGCCTACACTGTGGATGCAGCAGACCTTATTTCTCAAAGATTTTGGTACCTTTTCTGCTGAGATGGAAATGCCTTTTCCCCTTAGGATAGGCCTCATAATTCAATTAATAATTGAACTCAATATTAAAGTCCAGATCAGTTGCCAAAATGATGTGAAATATACAGTGTATTCCTGTAGGACAGTGTGGACTTTGCTCAGTGAAGTGGTCAGTAAATATTGACTCTAAGTTGATAGTGGGAATGAGCAAAGCACTGTTTCAGCCTTACCTTGGGCTTTTGTAAACAGAGACAGCAGCTTCGGCCAGAATTCAGCTACTAATTGGTCATGCTTCCATCTGCACAGCAGCATTAATCATGTGAAAAGCTGTTTGCTTTTGGTGCTGCTATCTCTGCATCTTTATAAATATCTTTCAAAAATGACTTTTAAAATAACCATTTGGAAGAGGCCTCACGTACAAAGATTGTGAGACTTTGTCTGGACACATTAGGCCATTTTGCTTCTAAATTAAATGGAGTTAGGACAGTTAGATAGCTCAGATATGGTATAAACTCTGACTTCGGCTTATAAGATTAAATTCCAGTTACACTGAAGGAAACTAAAGTTATGCCAGTGGTCATAATGGCCACAAACGACTGAGTCTTTTAAAAGATTTCCAGATGACAAAAGACTTACTAAGACATCAGTAAGTGACAGATCATAATTAACTCAGTAAAAACCAGGACACATTTCACTTGCTAATATCTTTTCCTTAAAAGACAGTATAACTTTATATGGATCAAAATAAAAGTGTAGTCTATTTATGGGGTGAATTTAGGATCTCACTGTTGAAAACAGATTGCACCAAATATCATCATTTGTTTGCTGCTGGATTGAGGTATCTGATTTAGATTCTGATTGCTCTTTGTTTCTTCTGATGCCACAGATTCTCTAATATTGAAAAAAACAGACACTTAGATACCACAGAATAGAAACTTAATATAAAAATTGGGAGATTGATACTTATTTTTTTTAAATGTGGCATAGAGTTTGGAAGGTTTTTCAGGGAAATATTGTCCTCACCAACTTTCTGACTCCAAGTGAAGTTTGAATAAGGTTTCATTCAGGGATGGAGAACTGTTGAGTGAATCATTTTAACTTAAACACCATCATCTGTGGTGATGCTGGGAATGGGATGCAGTGGCACCATTTATGTGGCTGAGAGATGGTCAGACAGCAGAAAGTATGTGCTTTCTGTGTTGAAGCCCTCACTGTTAAGTACACAATCCCTCCCAGCACCATTTTGGAAAAACGTGCTTGACAGAAGGATGCATTTGGTAAACTGTTTGCAGCTTCAGTTTTTAACTTAAATCAATATATTGGGTGAAATTTGACCCAGCCCATTTCTTAAATACATGTGCTTTTTCAATGGTAAAGTTTGACTGAGAAGTTGCCATTCTTTTTAAAAGATGCATGTTTTGCACAGAGAATATCTGAAGAAGAGATAACTCTGAGTTTGAAGACTCAGTTAAAAGCTTAAGGGATGCTAATTACTGTACATTTAAAATGTAGCTTATTTTGCAGTTTGTGAGCTGAAGTCACCTTCAATGAGCGACTTTCTGTGGGGCCTAGAAAATTCTGGCTGGCTGAAGCACATCAAAGCCATTATGGATGCTGGCATTTTTATTGCAAAGGTAAAGCATGTAAAATGAGAAGAGAACTTGGAGTGATCAGATACGGAAAGTGAGGACCAAATTCTCTGCTTGTGGGTAACTTCTGTTGCCTGGCTTCATATATGAGGAAGGATGATTCTTAGGTGCTGGTGTGTGCACAGTTTGCTAATGTGGTAAATAGGCTTTTGTCCTTTTGTACTAAAGCCTCTACTCGGCTGTATCTTGTTATGCCAGGCATTTGAATGTCCTTACTTCAGTCCCCAGCAGTGATTGTTCTTATTTCTTTCTATTTCCCCTGCCTTCTCCACTTATTTCTGGACATCTTTGTTGAAATTTTCTGGGAGCTGTAATACGGAAATATTAGCTACCGTGTTATCCCCTCTGAGTTATCAGGAAACAAACTAAATTCACCTCCTAAACCAACTCCTGTATATCACCATGGCCAAACCCTCTAGCAGCTTCTACTTTACACCCTTGAGAACTGTTCCAGAAAACAGTTGTTGGCTTCAATAAGAAATTATTTCTCCTAATCCTACCTAAGAAAAGCAGACATTTGTCATTTACCAACAGTAGCTTTAATTTTACTGCCCCCTTCCTTGTGCTCTGCCTTTTACTGCTGTAATTCTTATTTTTTGAGATAACTATTACAATTTTTTTACATGACCTATATAAAACTTCAAGGGTTTCCCTCCTTCCTAACTGCTTGTTTCTCTTGCTTTGCTTCTTCCTACTCAGTAGGCAACTGTAGTTTCTTACCTGAACAGCAACTGTGAGATAAGAGCACATGTAATTATTACTCCCAGACCTACTAGCTTTCATTAGCTTATAGAAATCAGGTAATTTACATGAACTTTGCCAACCTTTCCGCAGGGGCTAGTCTTAAAATACTGTCCAAAGAATTTATCCTTGGTCCATCTGCTTGCTGGCCTTGTGCCTCCTCAGACATGCATTTTGACCCGTTCATATTTGTGCAGCTCCCAGTTCTTGGTTCTTGGTCTCCTGCCCACAGGGATTCTATTTTGGTAGAATTTCCTTGTCTCTTGAGGTAAACATAGATAGTTTATTAATATTCCTCATTCCCTATTAAGCCCAAACTTAGCTTAAATGTTTGTTTCTCGAAGCAGTATCTTTCCTAACCTATTTTATTTTCTACTTCCTAAATTTAGTTCTCTTTACAAAGGCCAAAGCCCTTAGCATTAAAAAAAACCCCTCAATTCAGCCAACCCTCAAGTTCTAAAAGTAATGCAACACTAGACTCTGGAGAATTTATTAGGATCTCGTCTTTATGTGTTTATGTATAAAATAGCATCCCCCTTTCTCCCCAGTTATTTTCATTACAGATATTGGTAAAATCTTGCTTATTAGATACAGAAGTTTACCACTATCACAGGCTTCCCCATAAATGTTGACAAGTATGTCAGCAGTGCAATGCAATGTGCTGTAATAATATACAGGCTAGCGCTGGCATCAGAAGCAGCCACTGCCCTTATTGACATTACCATCAAGATGAGAAATTAAGATCCATATTGCAAGTATGGCTGTTCTGTTGCTGGTATGTGAGTTAGAGCATTAACTCCTTCTGAATCTGCTGTAGGTAGCTGTCCACTCTGACAGATTGATATATTTTAATTGAAATGAATCCCAATCCTCCTGCAATGGAGCATAAACAGGTGATGCTCAACCACCATATTGCATGGGATGGGATGAATACAGACTTTTCAAATGAGAGGAATAACACTCAACATTATTCATGAACTCTGCGGCAGAATGAAAAATGAAGCAGGTTTCCCAGCTCTCAAATTGATTCTCTCTATTGTGCTGTCTTGCTGTTCATCTCTTACCATTGTCTTCCTCCCTGCTTGTGAAATTTCTGACTTTTTCTGTATCCTTAGGCTGTGTCTGAGGAAGGTGTGAGTGTGCTTGTTCACTGCTCTGATGGCTGGGATAGGACAGCCCAGGTTTGCTCTGTAGCAAGCCTTCTATTGGATCCATATTACAGAACTATGAAGGGATTCATGGTAAGCAGGTTCTCTTTCATAGGGTAAATGAAGTAGTATGGCATCACTTAAGATGAATATCTTTGGTTTTGATGGTAAATAAACTTCCCTTAAATATACTTCTTTTTTTTTTAAGTAGGAAGGAAGGTTTCTATCTTGTTCGTGTTAGAGTTTCCCAATTTCTGTATGAAATGTTAACAAAGGTGGGGATCAGTAGGACACCCACTTATTTCTTTTCTAAACTTGACCAAGAAACATTGTCACAGCCCAAGGAGCTTTTGTGGAAGCAAGAATGTGTATTCATTTGCAGTGAACATTGTGATTTTGAGTGTCAGAAGTGTGTGCTTTCTAGACATTAGATTGCAATAAGCAGTGACATTGGAAAATCTGCTCCTTTGCAAAGCAAATCAGCAATGGTAAAGCATGTAGGAATGCTTATCAAGTTATTGGCCACATGTTATAAAGATCTTTGAGACATATATACATATATAAGTTCTGTTTTAGAAACTGATTAAACAAACTAATTGAAGTTGTGCTGAAATAGTGTCATCCTATCTGCATCCATGAAGAGTGCCACTTTCCCCGAGCTGGCAGCAGTGCTCATCACTCATTTTTCTGCTAATTCTGAAAATTATTTGGGATTCTAATACTGCTTACTTACATCATTCTTGCTTGTCACATTTCTGCTTATTCTAAGAATTAACTGGGATTTCAGCACTGCTTGTTTATACCACTCTTCTGCATGCTTCAACATGTGTCAGCTCTGCTTCACAACACTGAATGCAATATTCTCCTTTTAGGTGTTAATTGAAAAAGACTGGGTTTCCTTTGGTCACAAATTTAACCACAGGTAAGGCAGTGCTAAGGTTTTCCTACGTAATAGGAACATATGATATATATACACACACATACATGTATGTTTATGTAGTCAGTATCTGCTGCCATTCCGGTTTTACTTATTTGCTGTCTTACGAAGTGTATCAAGAGAATGTCCTCAGGAAGCTCCCATACCCTTTTCTCCTACTATATCATTTAGCAGACTGGAAAAGTCAAAGCGAAATATTTTTATAGCAATGTTTTCTTATATATGCACTCCAAAACTGCTATTGGAATCCTGAGTGCTGGTCTTGCAGTTGACATGAGTACTGAGAGGTCCATGTGAGCGAAAAGTAGTATGTATGTGATTTGCAAAATCCCTTTGGGCTCCAGCAGATCTTTCTGTAGTGCCAAAGCTCCCCATGTAAGTCCCTGTTCAGCAAAGTCATAGAATCATAGAATCA
>NW_008665222.1:72897-82505 GCF_000695815.1 Acanthisitta chloris | reverse complement strand
CATTCCAACCCTTGAAATTCTATGATTTTAAATAATAAAATATATATAGTGAAGACTTTCTGGTTTACATTCCTCTTTATTAGATGAGAGAATAGCAGCTGTATGTCTTCCTGTCAGTACACGACAGTAATATTTATATCACCTCAGAGGACAGTAGAAGATAATATAGATTTTCCCCTACAATCACCTAAACATTGCAATTTTCAGAATTAAATTTTTCCAAAGATGCCAAATATTTGTGTCAACATTAAAATACAGAAAAAGGTAAAAGGATAAAAATTAGGGTTTCAACAGGGCATAGGACAAAAAGAGCTTGATATTTTTACTTTTTATATGCAAACTTTTTTAAAATGTGGAACCAGAACGGGTATAAGGTTTTAGAAATGAATGGCAGAGACCATGGCCTTGAAAAGGAAGCCATGAATTATAGGATGGAGGTCTTGGACGTTTCCTCATGTAAACTGACTTCCAGGAGCTCCAGTCCCAGCGTGGGCCTTTAATTGCTATGTGTAAGCAAGTAATATCAATTGAATGTTTAGAGTATGCATTCACTTGCTGTGAGAATCCATGCCAGTAAAACTTCATTGCCCAAATATTTCTGAGAAACAAACACTGAGTGCAAGGCAGCCCAAAATGAATTTGTTATTTGAAAGTACAATTTGAAAGTACAGAAATTTTCTGTAATGTTTGACTAATTTTTATTAACTGGAATAAATAAAGACTTCCCTCAGGAAGGCAAATTCTTAGTATGCCTTTCCCTGTACAGCTGAGTTTTTGTAGGGCTAACACACCAATACAAGACCCAAATCTTTAAAGGCCTCTTCAGACATCAGAAAGATTTGTTAGTCCTTGATGCAGAAATACATCTAAATTGCTTGGTTTTAGCTTTCTGTCTTTTGAAAGCAGTGAGCAGAGACAAAAAATCTTTTTCTCTCCCGTGCAGACAGATAACAAGTGTATTCTTTGCTGGCAATCCTCCTTGGAATAATTTGTAGAGGTAATTAGAGGAAAAGGTCTCTGAAGACTTAAATTCAGTATTCTCCAGGTTTGCAACAACTAAAACCTTGAAAGTTTCCACTTTTTTTCACCAAGTTGTTAATTTTTATATCAAAGTGTCCTGAAAGTAAAGGAACAGCTGTGCAATTTGCCATTGAGAAGGTTTTCAATCGGAATTAGTTACATTTTTTCTTCTTTTCTCTCGTCTGTGAACTATACTAACAAAATCCTACAACTGATCAGAGATGCAAAGTCCCTGGAAGCACTTTGGTTACCTTTCTAGCCTTCCATCAGGCTTTGCATTGTGTATTCATCCTGAAACTGTAGATTACTGAACTGAAATTTTTAGACTGGTGAATTGAAGGTATGTATTCATTTGCCCAGGCTACACATTAGCCCTCAGTTTATTTTCTGTTCGAGGTCCATGTACAAAATTGCACCTCACACTTCTAGATGTCTGCATGTGAAAAAGAGAAACTCAGTAAGGATCAAAACTGCAGTACCCTCATCACAAATCCTGGGTCAATGCTGTGCTGTCCCCATAGTGAAGTCTCTGTGTGGTGGCTCACATCACACAGCTTTTATGATGTCTCCACACTGACTTGATCAAAACTTTGTGCAATTAAATTTAGCAAAGGAGAAAAACACTTTTTAAAAAAAAATAAAAATTGTATTCAGAGAGTACAAGATGATTCTAGGAACCAGAGGACCAGTAGCTCTGTGGTGGGTAGTGATCTCTCTCACACTCAGGAAGCAAAGGAGCCTTCTGGAACCAAGTGCCTTTCAGTGTCACTCCAATCACCCAGTGAAATGGAGAGAGCTCTGAAAATTATTTAAGAGAGGGAACCAAAGATCTAAAGCAACAAGTCTATGTGGAAGCTTGAAATGTGTGTTCATCTGTTTTCTGCTGCCACACAAATAACATGAGCATATTTGGGCTGCAGCTGTTTCCTACTCACCAGGCAATACCACTGCTTTGGCACTGAGAGCAGCTTGGTGACTCAGGGAATGCACAGCCTGGTGCAGCATGTGGCTTACAGAGACACAGCCAGGACCCTGGGTCTCAGAGCCTACTACAGGGAGACAAATACAAGCTGTAATTTGGAGGATTTACCTCCAGATTCCTGCACCTTCAAGTGATAAATTCAATACCAGGTTTGCAAACTAGGCATTGGAATTATGAATGGCACTGCTCACTTGGTGTCATCAGGCCGACTGTGGTCTAAGCAGACAATGACTATTTGGCTAGAGATTTCAATGATTACCTTTGTAGTGCCCCCATAACACCTGGAATTATACTAGGAAGTATAGAACAAATCCATCTATGAGTGATGGACTCCATGGCTGGAATCACTTTAAAAGAGTCACTAAGACCTCAAGCAGAAGCAGACATACATTAATTATAAGATTTTCCTACCAGACAGGTAAGGCCACTCAGGTGGCACAGAAGCACAGACAGAATTAAAGTCCAAACACAAGCAGAGCTGAGATTTTATAGAGTGAGTATCTACCCTTACTACTCCTCCTGTATGGAGGACGTTGAGACTAGCCTGGACTTTAATCTGGAAGATAGCTGGGGAGACAGCTTGAGGCATTAGGAGATACCTGCAAATGATAGGATTTTCCCTAATAATCATACACAATACAAAATTGTGCTTCTTCTAGTCAAAACAAAATGCAGATTTAAGTCTCATTATTGCTACTTGGAATTATGAGCCTACTCTTTTCTCTCACAAACCATCCCATTAACCTGAACAGTGCTATTTATATATCTGCAAGGCTTACTAGTGTGAGTAAGAGTTGCTGGATTAGGCTGTGTGTTTGGAGTGTGATTTTTATTTTAGGTGCGTGGGAGCAGAGTCCTGAGATTGCACAGAGACTTGTTGGTGTGAAACACTGAGGAAAGAGCATCTGCTAGCTCTGTGGAAAACAGATACAGAAATAAGGGAGAGATAGAGCAGATGAATGGGCTGAATGATAAAACAGTCTCATAACAAGCCCCAGACATTTGACTATTTATTTTGAATTATTCTAGTTTTGATAGCCCCCAAAGAGCACTTTAAAGTGCTTAATTTGCTTTGCTCCATTGACTTTAATTAATCTTGCCCTAGGCTTTCAAACTTGATGAGCAGGGAGAACTTAGGGGCAAGCACAGATAAAAAAAGCAGCCTAGTTCCTCACTGTATAAAATTCCTTAACTGCCTCACAGCATGGGTGACTGTCATGGGAATGTGCCAGCCCTGGACATGAGCACTTACCATGCCATGGACATTACCCCTTTAGGGGTACTACATTCACTGGCTGAACTCCAACCAGCTGAGTCCAACCACTAAACTAACACTGCCAAGTCCACCACTAAACCATGTCCCTAAGTGGCACATCTACACATCTTCTAAACACCTCCAGGGATGGTGACTCCACCACTTCCCTGGGAAGCCTCTTCCAATGCTTGGCAAGCTTTTACATGAAAAAGCTTTTCCTAATATCCAATCTAAACCTCCCCTGGTGCAACTTGAGGCCATTTCCTCTCATCCTATTACTTGTTACCTGGGAGAAGAGACTGACCCTCACCTGGCTACAACCTCCTTTCAGGTAATTGTAGAGAGTGACAAGGTCCCCTGCTGAGCCTCCTTTTCTCCCAGTCTCCTCAGCCATACTTCATAAGACTTGTGATCAGGTTGCTCAGAGCCCTGTCCAATCTGACCTGGAATATTTCCACTGATAGGGCATCCACCATCTCACTGGACAACCTGTTCCAGTTCACCTGTTCACCACCTTCATTGCAAAACTTTTATTCTTTGTATCTAGTCTGAATTGGCCCTCTTTTAGTTTAAAACCATTACTCCTTGTTCTGTTGCAATAGGCCCTGATAAAAATCTGTCCTCATTTTTCTCGAAGACTCTTTAGGTCTGGAAGGCTGCTGTAATGTCTCTGTGGATCCTTCTCTTTCCCAGGCTGAACAATCCCCAGCTCTCTCAGCCTGTCTTCAAAGGAGAGGTGCCACAGCCCTCAGATCACCTTTGTGTCCCTCCTCTGGACTCACACCAGCAGGTCCATGTCCTTCTTGTGTAGGGGGTCTCAGAGGTGCATGCAGTACTCCAGTTAAAATGAATCACCCAAGAGGGATGGGCTGTTCCAACAGCAGCAGATGTACCTAACAACTCCCACTGCTGGATTGGCTGGCATGGGGAAGCAGAACACTGGCATGGACTGGGAAGAATGAGTATTTCTTTCCATAGCCAAGGTTCCAGACCATCTGGAATTATGTAGATGCCACACTTTTTTATTGTGAAAGGCTCCTGGCAGCACAAAGCTGTATTTAAAAAGAAACAAGAGAGAAGACCTGCAGGAAGCAGATGAGCATTTGCACTGCAGAGGAGGAGATGCCTTGGCTTTAGGAAGGAAGGATAACTGATAATGAAAAATTATAGGATCCTCTGTTCTTGCTGTAATGACAGACCCTAGACAGCCCCTTCAGCAAGACATCTCCTGGGATCTTTTAAAGGGACCAATAATGACTGATGATGACTGCAGTGTAGGAAGAGTGGCATTGGCATCAAGTCCATCTAATGAAGGTGCATTGAACTATTGCCAGGTAGTTGAACAGTGTTTAACCAGTTGTTAAGCACATAGGTGATTAAAAGATCTTGCTCCAGAGTTACTGTTTAAGAGATACTTTCTTCCAGCAACTTCCATTAAAGACACAGACATCCCAGAGAGATTGGGACCTTCTGTCTGACAGCACAGAGCTGCCCACCGTGCTTGGGATGTGTGATGGACCAGAGATGCACTGAAGATATACTGTTTTCATGCTTTCTCAACAGAGCAGAAAAATTATAAATCAGGTGACTAATCTGCTATCACCTCTGCCAAACTCCAGGGGTGGATATGCCACCCCCCCAGGAGGCTCCAGTCTCTCAGCATCCCCTCCCTGAGAAGGGCTGCTGAGTCCTGAGGGGAATGCAGGACTCACCTCATGGGCAGCACCACGGGAGGCAGGGGTCAGTCATCAACTGGGATTTATACCTTGTCCTCTTAAAGGGCAGAACACTGACCAGCATTAACTAATCAGTGGTTAAACAGATACTCAGAAGCTGTAATTTAACATTCGTGACTTCTCTAATTACTACTGCCTCATTCTGCATCTTGCCTTTCTGGGGAAGGTTATTCGAAGGTCGTATGTTTCAGATAATAATTACTTAAATCTCCTGCCTATGAATAAGCAAGCTCAGTTTTCTACTGTCTGTAGCTCTGAATGTGGCTATCTGGATAAACTGTCCTAAAAAAAGAGAGGAAAAATAATTTGCTTTAGCAAAGGAAGGTATTGATAATGTATATCCACAAGAGACTTAAAAAGAAACCCACAAATAGATTAAAGCAATTCATTAATAACATTAATCAGTTTTGGACTATCACACAGTGTAGTAATCAATCATTTTAATTAAAAGGAACCATGCATTCTCTTCCTGTCTTTTACCTCAGCCCATCTTTGCTCACACAGCTGATCAAAGACGTCATATTTCAAAGATGCTGAATACAGTCTCTGTAACCTTCATTAAAGAATTTCACAAAGCAACAATATCCTCTGCACTGAAGTGCCTACCTTCTTAGGGAAGCTTTTGCTTTAGCTCAGGAGGAAATGATCAGATAACTGTCCAGCAGCTCCAATTCCCATGCTCTGTGTAAGGGAAGTGAGAGGTCCCAACTACTTTACAACGAGGTGCACTGACTCACCTTTGTTTCTCCTGGACAAACTTGGCTTTCCATGCCCCTCAGACTCAATAACTGTCCTTCCCATGTGTCTTCAGAGAGTGGGACCTTGCTGAGGTCTCCATTCTGCCCAGTACCTTTTCTTCAACAGCTGCTAAGAGCAGATAGCACAGAAAGAAAGGAAAGACTGCATCGGGAAAATATATCTAGTGATATTTCCCTGCTCTGCAGGTGTGTTACAGGTCAGGGACTTCTTGAGTGTTTAATGGCTAGAATGGATTTTTCATGCACTGCATTTCTTCAGTCCCTTTTTGAATCTTGTAAGAAGCTGAGATGAATTCTTTCTTTTTAATATTAGCTGCTTTGTTCTGCAATTTTCAGAGCAATCTAACAAAAAAATTATGGGAAAGAATGAAATACTTTGTCTATTATAATAAGCAAGGAAACAGTTTTGTTCCACTCATCAATGTGTTGCAGTCTTCTAAGATCAAAGAGCGCTGCTACTTTCCTTTTAGGAGCACAAGGAAGAATGAAGGGGAAAAAAAAAAGAAAATGCATTTATAAAGTATCTATATCTTCCTTTCCTTATGCTGATCCTGCTGCTTAGCTGATATCTGCCTCTGCCTATCAGCATGAAGTTTCAAAGGATGTCTGGCTTCAGTGATATCTAATGTTGATTTAATTTAAGATAGAGAAAGACAAGGGTATAATAGGGAGAATCAGTCAACAAGAAAGGCATAAGTCAAATGTTGTATCAGGGAAGATTTTTCAGCTGTCTTTTCTCTGGAGTAAGAAAAACAAAAGGCAAATGGATTGGTCACAACTGTGATTCTTGCACTCCTCAAACTGCTGCTCAGAGAGACAGACTCAGAGGGATCATTTCATTTTTCACCACCCTATGAGATAGCGAATGGAGACAGAAGCAGCTGACATGGTACAGCAGCAGTTTCAAAAAGCCATTGGCAGAGTTCTGTTTGAGAAGATAAGTAAATCATGGTGTGAAAGATAACCAGTGCTGTGGCCTGCAAACACCATAGGAACAGATGCATCAATAAATGTCACTTCTCTATATGACAGAAGGTTACACTTGAACATGCTGAAGTCCCTGACTGAAACTAGTGGGACTAATTATATTTATATATGACCTGAGAGAAATATAGAATAGAAAATGAGAAAAAAAATTCTTTACATTAATCAAAACTAGAAAGAACCACAGGGAACTCAAGAGAGTCCTGACACATTAATCAAAACTAGAAAGAACCACAAGGAACTCAAGAGAGTCCCGAGAAAACTATGTGACAGCTGGGACACAGACAAATGTGAGGGAAATGGTCCGAGTCACTCCTCTGCATTACTAGCTTGGAAATGCAATGCTGCCACAAAGGAAAAAGCCCTGTGCCCATGCTCAGTATGAACAGAAACAGCCAAAAGGAATGGGACAGAAAATTCCGAACTCAGAAGGTCCCAAAGTAAACAAAATCCTCACCTTCAATAGTACTGCTCCGAGTTTCATATCTTGAAAGAATAGACTTTAAATGAAAGAACCCAGAAAGGGGTAGTGCAAATATTAATGGACAGAGCATCATAAAGTCAGAAATTCTTGCATCAGAGACAAACTGAAAAGCCTGTGACAGTGTAGACAGTAAGTGAACAAAAGCAGATATACCAAAGAATATTGTTCTCTGCCCTGCCATAAGTCAAAAGCATAGCAACCTTTGAAGTATTTAGAAGGCAGCACTTACCTACATCTGAGGAAATGCCTTCTTTTTAATTAGAAAACAAAAAGGCTAAATAACCCAGAGTTATCCTTATTTTGAGGTATCAAGTAACAAAGAGCCTTACAGAGCACATAAGAAGACCAAACAACTACAGAGCTAGTAGTGCATGCTGACATTAAGTAAAATGTAAGAGAGATATAAACTTGTGTCTTTCTAAGCTAGCCATCAGCTTGACTACTGTAAGAGTTTTAGTTTCAGGAGCTGCTAGAAATATAATAGAATCACAGAATGTTAAGGGGCTGGAATTGACCTTACAGATCATCTAGTCCCAACCCCCTGCCCTGGGCAGGGACATCTTCCACTAGACCAGGATGCTTAAGGCTTCATCCAACCTGGCCTTGAACACTGCCAGGGTTGGGACAGTCACTGCTTCCCTGGGCAACCTGTGCCAGTGTCTCACCACCCTCACAGGAAAAAACATTTTTATCCAATCCAACATAGACTTCCCCTCCTTCAGTTTGAACCCGTTACCCCTTCTCCAGCTCTGATGGAGGTGCAGTCCTGCCACAACAATGCAAAGCTTTGCCTAAATGAAAGTGTGCTAATTCTGGCTTCACACAGCCATACTCAACCTGACTGTGAGCACTGAAGACCAAGCACTGCTTCAGCACCACCTCCACACCAGCTCTCTGCTGTGCTCCACCTCTCTGTAGTCAGTTTGAACCCGTTACCCCTTCTCCAGCTCTGATGGAGGTGCAGTCCTGCCACAACAATGCAAAGCTTTGCCTAAATGAAAGTGTGCTAATTCTGGCTTCACACAGCCATACTCAACCTGACTGTGAGCACTGAAGACCAAGCACTGCTTCAGCACCACCTCCACACCAGCTCTCTGCTGTGCTCCACCTCTCTGTAGGCACACATTCAGTGGTACCTGATGGACTGGGTTATAAATAAATAAGGACTAACTTTATTTCACATGATGCTTCCTGTGTTTCCAAAGAGAAATCCACACTATTTCAATAGTAATCCTATCACTGGGCACAGGCAACAGTCAGACTCGGCTAAGGACACAATCAGAACAAGTCCAACTCCCTAGCTTCACTCTACTATTTTGTCCCTTTACAGTTCATTTTCCTAATCAAAAATAAACAACACTCCTCACTGCTGCAATCCTCACTGTAACACAGCCAAAATATTTTGCAATTTAATTTTGTGTTCTAAACATTCGCTCACTTCAAATGATCACACTTGGGGCTTCCTCTACATGAACCACTCAGCATTTGCAGACTGCAGAAACCAGCTTGTCTCTGGACAGCCTAAAAGACTTGCTAGATGGGAATTCAAGTGAAAAGAAGAATTACTGTAAGAAAACAGATGGTGAAGACTGACAGCTGTTTCATTGTTGTGATGGAAATACCTTGTGGATGACCTGAACATTTGTTTTGGACCACAGTACTGGCTTGAGAATGGGTGAGTTATATTGGGAATGAGCTCTTACAGAAACTTTTAATCCATCTTTTATTCTGAAAGAAACACAATCGCCACTTTTCATTTAAATAGACTTGAGACATGGTTGCCCTATGGAAATGGGCAGGTTTGCTTAAAGGGACTTTACACAAAGTGTACCACTCTTAAATATTTATGAGACTGTTCCCAGGTTTGCTAAAGTTCAAGTACACATCTCTTTATTGCAGGAGTCACAATATTTAGAGTCAGTTAAAAATAATTTATTCGCACTAATTCTAATGTGAGAAAACTCCTTTAAAACAATCCAGCCAGGAAAATCTGAGAGCAAAATACTCAGCTTCTCCCCTTCAGATAGCTGGTCCATCCACATTCTCAGCCCTGCAGCACACATAGGTGAAAGACTCCTCAGTATTGCTACATGCCAGAACATTTAAACCATCGATTGAGGTAACACTGAATGCTTGAACCTAGGAAATCTCTGAGAGTCATCTTCACTTCCCAGTTCTACTGTTTCTTTGTTTGCAAGTGTGATAATTACTAAAATTGATAGGAGTTCTACTGTTTCTTTGTTTGCAAGTGCGATAGTTACTAAAATTGATAGCAGAAAAATAGTTGGTAGACCTTGAAAAATGATGTATTTTATGGGTCAAGCCTGCCCATGGACAATCTATGTTCAGTTTTCCTGGAGTTGTGCAACAAAAACAATAGCACAGGTAC
>NW_008665222.1:48519-72873 GCF_000695815.1 Acanthisitta chloris | reverse complement strand
CCAGTATACTTGATTTTTCTCTAATGTCTTCTCTCTTTCCCCCTCTCCCCACACACCATTTTTGTGATGGCAGTTAGCCAAAGGCATGCAAGAATGAATTGCACTGTTGTGGCATTTAAATTATATCAATACTGAAATGCAGAATAGAGTCCTTTTCTATTTTATCTCTAAATTGAATGCTTTCACAGAGAGGCACTGTTATCTGCATTACAATTTGAGAGCTACATTAGTAAATCTTGAATGCTCTGAATTAGAGTATTCAACTTTTGAGATGGATGGTTGAGCTCACCACAAAAAATGTATTAAACTGGAGATATGGCTTCATTTGGAGTGAACATGAATTTTGAAGAATATATGTGATTCAGAAACCAAGGCTGAATTTCTGGGGGGACCTTCATCCAGATGAATGTTGCCCCCTTACTTTTTAAAGTAAATCTTTTTGGATTTTCCTCTCTAAAAACTATGCCTGCAAAACGATTCTCCAGGTCCCATCTCCCTGTCAGATGGGGAAATTATGTAAATTCCCACTTTTACACAATCACTGGAGCAGTCTGAAAATGCTGCCTGAGAGTGGAGAAGGTTCCCATCTCTTTTATGGCACACTGTAAGTGCACTAGTAATGCTGCAAGCATATCGATGGGGTGTGCAGCTGCTAAACAGTTCTGAGGGTCTGGAGAAATGAATTAAATCTTCTGGGAAGTACCTCAGAGTCTTTAGACTTCAGTGACAGCAACCTCTGAGTGCCTCACAGCTACCCACAGACTATTTTGGCCTTTAATCAATCTGCAAGTTTTCAGGTTTCTGAGATGCCATAGCAAAAACGCATCTCTGGGATATGCCTGGAAGTGCTGTGCTCTCATGGGTGGGCACAGAAGGGAAAAATAAATTCCCCCCCTTTCAGAAAAACACTCAGAGCAAATAGAGGCATTTAAAAGCTGTGATGGTGGAAAATTTATAAAGATCATGATGATCAAATTGTGTGATTACCTTGTGATAACAGCCTGGTTTTGAGAAACATGTTCTGAAGCATAGTCTGTGTTTTCCTTTTTCATATGTGGGTGATATTTGCTGGCAAATATCCAAAGGGCAGCCTTTTCCCATAAAAAAAAAGAAAAAGCAAAAAGCACAGAAAGATTACTTACCTCACTTGGGCTCAAATGCTTATTGCTATGAACCAACTGGTAGTGAGAAAGAAAAGTATTCCCACAATTAAAAAACAGGCTCAGAAATACTTATACCAAAAAAGAAGTCCTTTGCCACTAAAACTTGCTTCATTTGTGAAAGTGATATAAGCTATCTTACTGGTATAAAATGTGCCTCCAGTACCAGGATTATTTGATAAAGCTGACCCAGAAACCCGTCCGTGCAAAGCAAAGTCTTTCATTCAAAGAAGCTCGAAAAAGACTGAAGGACTTTGGGGAGAAAAACTGAGCAGGGCTGTGTTTGCAACCTCATAACAAGGCGGATTTGAGGAGAACCCCAGAGAGCTCTGGCCATGCCTGGAGATGGATCAAAAGCACTTGCAGCACAGGGAGTCTGCTTTCTGCAGGGCAGGGCTGGAGTTCCACCTGTGCTAGGGAGAGCCGTGACCTGGTGCTCAGCTGGGGAGCACCAGCTCTGCCACCTGAGCTGGGGCAGAAGCAGCAAGGACTCTGCCAGTATTTTAAGCCCTTTTCCTCAGTTATCATGTGCTCACAGCTTATTTTCCTCTCTTGGTAGCTCCTTGCACTGAAGGCCCCATGCTGACCACAGCTGTGCTTCAACACCATGCCTGGGAAAGGAAGAGTTCAAAACCAGGCTACTGCTCACCCTGGCCTTGCCCCCCTGAAATCAGATATTTTGCCAGTGCATGGGACACTGTGGAGAACACAGGAATACAGAACCTTTCCCCTTTTGCTGGAAAGATCCTGGAAGGGCTCATATCTGCATTTCAGTCTAATGAAGAACCTTTTTGATTGAATTCTGTCTACTGGTGATGCCCATTAGGGAATCTGTTACAGGTTTCAGGTAAAGGCTTCATCTGTTTGATCTTGAGTCCGTGGGGATGAGGAACAGGTCACATTACTTTGCCCTGAAGGAGACAGTATAGGATCACATTCATATGCTGGCTGATCTTCCTGTAACCAGAAACCTTGCTTGTCATTTTTGTAGATAAGTTATGGATTTCTTTCCTCAAGCAAATCTATGGTGTAATCTCCTAGCAGAAAGAGATGTGCCCTGCCAGGGCAGGGTAACAAGCTGTGCAGTTTCTCAAAGACTCCTCCCTCACCTCTCTTTGACCTGTTAGAGCTAGCAGTTAAAAAGCAGTATTTTCAGTTGCTCATACCAGAGAGTCACACAGGAGCCAGAATGAGAGATGTGCTTTTCTGATAGGCTTGCACACTCATTTTCTCTAAGTTTACTGCATCCAAAAAGCACCATTTTAATGCATCCTTGATATAACTGAGGATGTGATATCACCCATGAAGTATCTGCTGGAAACTCCTGTTTCTCTCTCTCTTCCTGACAGATACCCCTCAGCAGTGTCATTTCTAGCCTAAGTGGGATCTGATAGTGTTGCCTGTGAAAGCATATGAAGGATGTGACACATAATTATTTATTTATTATTAGAATCACATCATTCATTATTTATTTATTTATTATATAAGATTCATTTGGAATAGATTTTTCAGTATGAGAGTGATGTTGCACTGGAACAGGTTTCCCAGAGAAGCTGTGGATGCTCCATCCCTGGAAGGAGATGTGATCAAGGCCAGGTTGGCTGAGGCTTTGGTCTAGTGGAAGGGGGCTCTACTCACAGCAGGTGGGTTGGAACTAGGTGATCTTTAATGCCCCAAACCATTCTATTATTCTGTTTGATTTGATTCATTGCCATTATGAGACTGATGCTGCCCAAGTCCATTCCTACTCTTAGCAGAGAGCTGAACTGGTGTTTATCTACTTGTGCAGCAGATAAAACTTATTCAGGCCAAAGCACCTGGATGCTTATCTACAGGAATCTGCTCTTGCACACCTGTATAACTGGTGGGATAACCTTTAGCCAGCTACTAGAGATGAGGCAGACACTAAGCCTGCAGCAGAGCTCAGCTAGTTTCTTACCCTTTGCTCCCCTCACAGTCCCTGGGGAGAGAGAGAGAGCAAGACAGGCATCCTGGGGAATCGTTCTGAAACCCTCTTACTGCAAAGAATGAGGCCAGAGGCTTCTAGGGCAGCTGCAGGACTTTAAGGCATAATTTCACAGCACTTCATGCTGTATCTTAAAGGACATACTTTATTATTTGATCCTTATGCAGTGGGACATCCCTGCTGTTCATTCTGAGCATGTGGCCTTGAAGGACACAGTGAAGGCTTTGGGCTTTGCTCCTCATTGCATTCTCCTGTTCTGGTATGCTGTGTGTATGGGATCATTCCCCCCATGCTTTGTGACACACAGCCTGGAAATCAGTTCTGATTTTATCCATTAACCTCCCTGCTAAGTTTGGCCCTGTGCTCCTGCTTTCAAAGTATTTGCTTCAGAAATATTTTAACTTGCAACTCTCAGCCTTCAAAGCAGCTTTGTCCTCCCTCATTTACATTAGCTATGCCTGAAAAGCTCAAGAAAGTGCAGTTCAAGAAATGATTGGCTCTCAATTGCCTTCTTCTGCACAGGATTCCACCAGTCAGCTGGAGTTGTATGTCTGTTCACTAAAGGTATCAGGTCATGGTGTGAAATACAGGTGGTCTGAGAGTCTCTGGACACTCTCCCTGGTGGTGGTGATGTTCCCAGAGCCCTTGATAGGTGAAGGGTGACAGATGACAGAATCACACCATTTTCCATGCACAGGTGCATGCCATGAGTGCACTTGATATCTGCTGTGCTGTGAACACAGGAGAGGAGGTTTCCAGGAAGGATGGGTTGGGCTGTGAACACAGGAGAGGAGGTTTCCAAGAAGGATGGGCTGAGTAAAGGGGAACCACAAAATGCTCCCTTGAGGTCTCCAGGAGGGCACATCATATACAGGGGTGAAGCAAGAACCTGCCTTTTGGCTTTGCCTAGTTCCTTGTGTGGCATACACTGCAGGAGGCAAAACTGATGGGAAAATTGCCTCCTACAGAAAACACAATACTGGGATATAGGCAGACCCAAGGCTGAAGCAATTCTGTGTTCTGGGCCTGTTAGTGCATGGAGCAATTCACTTTCAGTCAATACAACAATGTAGGCATGAGATTACTGTGGGGCTAAGAGTTTGTTATGAACCTCTAATTGAAATTTCCAGAGTATCAGTACCTTTTATGGGTTCCAGCAGCTACATCAGAGTAACAAATACCTGAAATTGTACTTAAAAGCTTGAAAATGGACAGGTACAACAGAGCAATGTAGCAATGAGAGTAAGTGAACATAAGGTGTGACTAGTAAGGAAGTACCATGGTCCAGAGAGATAAAAAAATCAACAGAATGTGAGGTGAGATCTGAAGCATGAAAGTGGTGGCACCATATGCAACAAAAGCCAGTCAATCTCCAGGAACTTTTTCTATATTTCTTGCGATCCATCTCACCAAAAACCATAATCACAGAAACAACTGATTTACCCAAAACCTGTTTGCTTCCTCCCCTTAACAGCCTTATTGAAGCCAACAAATTTTCTTGGATAACTGTGGAGAGCACAACTTCCTTTTAAATGGATAAATTATAGAGTACAGTATCCTGCTTTTTGAAGAGCACTAATGAAATGCTTTCAACTCCTCTAAATGTGTACGCCCCATTTGAATAGACAGTCAAATGCAAATCTGTTTTGGTTGATTATTGCTTAAGGAATTGATATATGTACAATTAAGAAGCTAGTCTCTACCTCAGTCATTTCCCTGCCATGGTTCCTGATGCTCTGACTGCTCCCAAGCCCCAGGTGCCTGCTATGCACAGACTTACTCGTATCCAACTGAACTTCACCCCTGTAGCTGTATAGAGGAGTCCATCTGCCCTACTACAGGCAAACCCAAGATAGTTTTACTGTCTGGCATGAATGTTCAATTCAAATTTGAACAAAACTTGCTCAAAAAACATGTAGATGTGGCACTTAGAGACACACTTCAGTGGCAAACACGGTGGTGCCGAGTTCATCGTTGGACTTGATGATCTTACAGGTCTTTTCCAGCCTAACTGATTCTGTGAAAATACTCAATACTGCTCAGTGCTCTGGCAGCTACTCTGCCCTCAAGATCCCTGGCAGGTTGGATCAAGCTCAGGTGTGCCCCAATGGGCTCAATGTGCAGCTGGGACAATGACATCAATGTACCTGGGGAAAAAAAAGGATGTTGCAGAAGAACTTCTGAGCTACTAGGAGTGAAATGCATTGCACAAGTCTGGCAATTTGTGGGACTATCTCATATAATTCATTTATTTTTTGTCTCTTTTCTTCTTGAAGGAGAAACAGCACTTCGCTTATGAAAACACACAACCATATTCACATATAATACACAAATATTTTGTGGCAAGAATGTCTGTTTTCTTCATGGGTTACTTTGATTTTGCAAGAAATCTCTTTTCTTTGTGTAGAGAATCAGACAGACAGAACTTTTTTCTTTTTTTTTTTTTTCCAATGCACCTGACATTTTACAGTTGAGGGCTGAAAAATCAAGAAGAGAGTAAAATGTATTGATACTTAAGTATCAGAAGGTATCCCTCTTTGGTCTTGTTTTGGGTAGGATCAAGAACACCCAACAGGTTGATGACACCTGTGGCTTTTATAAAGCTGGAGCACTAGAGACAGTTTTGCCTCCAGTGCTTCTCCCTGCTGCTATAAAATTTATGAGCTTTATATGCTACCTGGACCAGAAGGTCTCTGCTCTTGCAGCAATTTATGAGCTTTGCAGGAGTGCCAAGGAGTGAGGAATTCTGAAATCTTCCAGAAACTATTGAAATTCCAGAGACATAGACTAAGAAATTTGCAATTCTAACAGCTTTCTTTGCATAGGAAATAGATTTCCATCAATCAGAAAATATAGGGGCATTCCCATGGGAGTACCTAACTGAAATTAGCCCAACAATCTCACTCTAAAATAGTAAAAGGCTCTAGTCTGAGCTAACACAGCAAACCATAGTTATTAGATGTAGCTAGCTTTAAGATAAGATTTCTGTTGCCTTTCCCCCAGCTATTAGCAGCAATATAGAAAGATGAAGGTTTATAATGTTTTTTCCAAAGGTGGAAAACTCAAGTTTGTGCTAGGGATTGTAAATGTTGAAAACTGCTGTTGAATAGCCCTGACATTCCCCCACAACTTACTCGACTTGGAGAAAAATTTACAATGAATCAATTTAATTTTCATGTGTGTTCACATAGATTAGTCATGACAATAAAAAAAATTCCTGATAATCTTAACTGGGAAAGATTTTTGCCTCTCTGCAGCAAGTCTGGTGAAGAACATTCATAAAGAGAACCTTACAAAACAACACACAGTTGGGTTACAATCCTGCATATACCACATGCTTCAGTGTCACAGACAACACTGAAGTAATGGCAGACATAATTCTGAAACCCATTCTGACTGTGAAACCTGTGCAGTGACTGATATCCAGGAGAGAGACATAAATCAAAATCTGAACTGCTTCTTGGTTTACTGCAAGCAGACTTGAAAATCCAAAGCTTACACTGAGCATGTGCAAGATTAGTATTATAAGTTACAATATAGTTATTATTATACTATAATTATACATAGTATTTTAAAATATCCAGCCTAATTTTGTAAATTGAATTATTACATTGGGCCTTCCATGTGATCCAGAGGAAGAAAGACCTCGGCTACATTAGGGAGGAGAAACCTTCAGATGGATGAAGTTGTACCTCCTCAATTAGGAGCTGTGTGACTGTTGGGGCAGCCAAGCCCAGGCTGAGAAAAGAAGCAGCACCATGCAGCAAGGAGGATTAATCTTAAGGTAAAGCTTACCAGCTTCAATCTCCTCTTCCCTGATATTGAGGAATGAAAGCCAGAGTGAGAACATGTCTAGCAGGTGAACTGGGGTGCTAATTGTACAAGGAAATAGAAGATTCACAGGAAGGAGAAACACCTTCAAAGTCCTCAGCCTGGGAAAGGGGGTAGAAAACATTTAGAGAGACGAAGGAAGGGCAAGGTTGAGTGAAGTGCTGCCTCCTGCCACTCATCTTCTCTATGCTAAAAATGTGTCTAGATGTACATCCTCCAAAGGATGTGGCTGCAAATCACTTAGAAAAGCTGGATGGGTCTCCACCAGCTGCAGAATATCATCCTCCAGGCCAGCAGCAGCAGACTCTGGAGGAGGAAGCACGGTTGGGCTCAGCTGGAGCTACACAGCTCTGCCCTGGGAGGCCCAGTAAAATGTGCCATGGTTTTCTACATCTTGAGAGATCCTGTCTACCCTATCCCTGGGAGGCCCAGTAAAATGTGCCATAGTTTTCTAAATCTTGAGAGATCCTGTCTACCCTACTAATATATTTACACCTTCCAGTACACCTGGGAAATACTTCTGGAGACCAGCTCCTGGTTATTCTCACATCACTCTGGACTGCGCTGAAAAGCATATTTACACAGCCCCTCATCTTCTCTCTGCTGCCAGTAACTTCCCAATCTGTTGTCCAGTTTCAATCATATTGGACAAAAAAGCACAGGTCTTGGAGACAATCAAGACCCTCCAGGCTCCACAGAAAGCTGAAACCTACACAGAGGAGACACTATAGTTTAAATACCCAGAGGCTTTCCCCAGTCACTTGTGAGTCTTGACTGAGATGTGCAGTCAATGTTTGCCTGCATGTTGCTGTCAAATTACTCTGCAGGAGGAGATAGTACATAAACGCAGGGACAAGAGAAAATCTCACTATAATTCAGTCATAAAGCCAATCAAGCAGGAGACATAAATCTGTAGATAACTAGGTTTTGAAAGAACAGGTGCTTGAAAAACTGTTCATTATCTAATTACATTTTCTATCCATTCTCTACATGTTGCTAATACTGTCCATGTGATGTTTAGTGTCTGCCTGAATCTACAGACCAAAACCAGTAACTCAAATTGCACAGGATAGAGTGATCATGTCAGCACTGCATGTTTCTCCTGATGGTGTCCTGAAGACTAAGCTCTTTAGTCAGGGTAACCCAGCTGGCTTTTCTTCCCATACTGGCTCATCCATGAACTGTTATAATGGCCAGTGAAAGCCTTAGTGCAGCTCTGCAAATGTGCAGCCACTTTAGCCCTGAATTTACAGTATCAAAACCAAAGAGCCTGAGCTTAAATGTGTGCTCAGGAGTTTTGCTAAACTAGGTAACAATCTTGGATTATAACCTAAAAAAAAGACATATTTACTCAGGTTATGGGTAGTTTGGGTTGAATTAACAGTTAAGGTTTAGACCTTACTTTACAAAGAAATATGCAACTTGCACTACTTGTCACTGGACTTGGATTTATCTTGAAGGATTCCTTCACTGTGAAAGGGCATAACTTATTTGTGGAAAAATCCTAAAATAGTAATGAAGGAAAAATTCCTACTGAATTCAGAAAGGCAACATTTTAAATTGCTTCATACCAATGCTCAACAATTTTGCTGTTGATCACTGGCTGACTACTGATGCCCTCTAAAAAGCCAGAAATTAAAGGTTTCATGCTCACAAATCAACAGTTTGTGGAGAGAAAGGAAGAATTTCAGGGAAATTAGGAGAGGTTCATTTCAAAGTCAGAAAGAAAAATCATGAGGGTGTGATTTTGAAGGCCAAGTGTAAGTGGAAAAGCTAAAATGTCAGACAACTCCTTTTTCAGACTGAGGAGATTAATTCCTCGTGTAGACTCATCAGGAGTAATTCTGGTGGATGGTCGTGTTTCCCCCAGTTACAAGTATCACAATCAAAACTGTTAGTCATAGATGAATTTATGTAAAAAGAATGGGTCTTTTCCCTTCCCCACAGATTTTGACAAGCTGACAAAAGGTATTTTATCTGTCCATTAGCTCTAATTACAGCCCAATTACACTAAATTACAGATACTGACTTTTTCCAAGACGGCATTGAAATAGAAGTGCAACTTGATAGGTGGAAAACAAACTGAAAATGTAGGATGAGTACATAATGTACTGTTTCACTGACGAGGTAAAATCTATATTATGCATAAACACATTTAAAGCTCCTTAGGATACAGCTTAGGATCCTCCTAGCTCCTATTTTCTTTGTAAATCGAAGAACTTAAAGTCCTTACATTCTCTGTCATTTAAACGGGAATTTTAAACAGCCTGAAACTAAAATATTTCATCATTAGACTATCAGCTGCAGACAGCAGAATGAAAGGATTTGCTTCTGCATCACAAGACTTGCTGTGGGTTCTAGTGCAAAGCTTTATGTTTTGGATAGCTGTGTCTCTCCAGACCTGAAGGTCAGATGTTGCACAGTATTTCTCTGTATTTCAGAGAATACTTGGGCCTCTTGGAAGCATGAGAAGGCAGAATTTCTATCAGTTAGAAGCTGAAGCATCTATGATTCTACAGGAAAAAAACTTATAAAACACATTAGTAGATGTCCCACAATGTACTCATTATGCAGCTAATTTATTTTTGAATGCGAGCCACAAATAATTTTTAAAATAGATATAAAGATTTTCTTAAGATATTCTTAATTATACAGGTATACAAATTCTCTAACATAAGCCTTTGCTGTTTTCTTGGCCAAAATAAAGCTTATGTATCCATACATGAAAAAGATTTTCATAAACAAGGTGAATAAATTTCACTGAATAGCCACAGCTTCCGAAAATGCTCAAAACCAGCCATTAACTCCTTTCTGAGAGAAAGGCTTGCCAATAATTATGTGCTAGATGTGCAAAGGGACACCATAGTTAAAAAAGAATGCAACTGCACAAATGCATTTTTGTGTGCTATTCCTCTGCTGGAGATTCCAGCTGTGCCTTTAGCCAATAATGGACCTGAAAGTTGACAGAAATGCGTTAGACACAACAGAAATGCATCATTACAGAAAAGCCTGGGAAAAGCAGATATGACAAATTACATGGGCTAATTCTGAGCAGCCTGGAGTCCCTGTGGATCCTGTGAAAAATGAGGCGTGTGGATTGACAATACAGGTAGCAGAATGTCTCTCTCCTGAAATGAAGACTCGATCCAGCACTCACATAATAGAGGAGTGTCTTAGTGAGGCCAATAGCTGTGCGAAAAAACTAGCAGGCATGAGATCAGAATAAAGGGGAAAGTGTTCTTTGGTTAATTACTGCACTTTATAGGACATATGGACTCCCCACGTTGGTGTGGGTGCTTCAGTATGACAATGCTGCAGTGAGATGAGGTCTGGGGCTTCAGCTGGCCCCTATGCAGCAAAGATGGGCAAAGGGAAAGTGGGAACCTGCCACTGATGGGAGCAGCAGAGAACCCAACTCATTTCCCACATGGGAAGGGGCCAATTTTCTTATCCAGCCAGGACAAGTTCTGTGACCACAAATGTGAAGGAGAGAAGCTCACGTTTTATCTCGTACAGCAAATGCAGGCAAGGAAATATGGAACAGCTCACTCAGGATGAGAAAAAAAGCATATGTCAGCAGTAGGTTTTTGAGGAAAGGCAGTTTTCTTTTAACCCCTCATTTTACTACTCATTTTTGGCTCAAGGTGGCACAAGTTTATTCTCTGGCAGTTTCTGTTGCAAGGTCTCCTACACTGAAGAGGAAACTAGAGGAAGGAGCAACACACTAGTACTCCATAGGAGCCCAAGCAGAAATGCAAACTAATAAAAATGATGATGATGTTAATAATAATATGATATGTGAAATAACTACAGCTGACATATGATCTATTGATTAAAGTCTTTCAAATGACAGGATGTCAGCCAGCAGAAATAGGAAATCAATACCTCATTTAACAGCAAGGAACGACTCAACCACCTCCAGGCCAAACAGAGATTGGGCTGTTTGAGCAGAGACAGTATGAATTTATTTGATCTATTTTTGTGAAAAAGAAAGGTTTAATTATACTAAATAATGTGTTTCCCCGAATCCAGCAGGTAGCTTATGAGCAATTAGTCAGTCTAGCCAAACAGCAGTGTTCATGCATTTCAATGCATGTTTATGGGATGTCAGGATTTGTGGATAAACCAATGTATTTCAATGACTGCAGATGCCAGTAAACATGAATTTAAGTACATATAAGAAAGGCAGGAAAGGCAATGTTTTCGGGACTTGCATATTACTCACATATTTGCTGAAAAATGCAGATTCTGCCCCAAAAGTTGCCACTGGGAGTCAACAAACCACACAGAACACACGTTCATGAGGAGGCCCCGATGGAGGAATGTTCCTCACACTGTAAGTGAGCACATTCCTCCACGAAAGAGCAGATGGGTGCATTGATGATTCCTCTTGGTCTCCTGGGCCACAACAATTTTCTAACCCATGCTACTAGACATCCACAGAATGGGGAATTTTTTTGTCCCACCCATGTTGGTGTTTTTAGGCAAGTACTTTAGTTCTTGGGGTTTTGGTCTCAATTCCTATAAATGGATCTTTGGTGAAAACAGAACTAGAAATAACTCATGCATTTTTAGTGGGAAGAGTACTAAGGAATAGTGCTAGGATAGCCCAGGAAGACAGAATCCATGGATGGGGTAGACTAACACATGATATTTTTGTAACTGCGTTGCGTACAAAAGATCTACTGCTTTGTGAGCCCGAAGTTACCGAGATTTATGAGGACTCAAAGGGAGATAATTCTATGGATTGTGGGTTTTGATTTGTGGGAAGCTTATAAGGACTCATACTTGCCTTATTTCTCCTTCTAAGAAGAGAATAAAGTGATAAAAAAGACATGAATACAACAAAGCAATTTGTTAAAACTACATGGGAAAGCTCTTCGCTGCAGCAGAAATATTGCATTTTCATGCATACAAACCACAGTGATCTGCAGAGAGAACTGATTCTCTACAGTTTCACAGAAAAAAAAAAAGGTATTATACATGCAGTTTCAGAAGGGAAGGTTTACCATGAGCACTCGTTCCATCCACTACCTCCTCTAGTTTTCTTTCTGCTTCCCCACAGCTTGCTCCTTCCTGTCAGTCCTGAAGGAAGAAATCCTTCAAGGGCATTCTGTGTACCCAGGGTGCAGGGTGCAGCTCTGAAAATGCAACACTGAGGGACATGAAAAATGAGCACCTCAACAGTACTGGGTGCTCATCCCTGGATAGAACCATGACAATCTTGATTAAATTCATTATTTTATCATTGCCCATACCACTTAACCTCACCATAGTGTCGCTACTGCTATTTAAGTTGCCAGGATGGTGGCACTTTGGCTTCCCATCAATAAGGAGGGGTTCAGGGAGGGACTGAATCATTTCCATCATGTTCCTTTTATAATGTGTACACCTGCCCTGAACACCGAGCTCCTCTCCCAAACAAAGCCAAATTTCAGTTGTCTCTATTCAAGAACTGGAATTTTTTCCCCTACTCTGTTAAATAGTCTGCACTTTGTTTCAGTAATGTACCAAGTACTTGAGAATTTAAATTCAGGTGGGTCTGTTTTTGTGATAGAATTTACTAGTGATACTATGGCCCCATGATAACACAAGTAAGTTATCTTTTCCTGCAGCCGTGTTGACAATCTCAGTAAAGAGCCAAAGATCAAAAGAGCACGGATGCTAAATAACCTGTTAATCAAAAATATTGGAGCTAAAATTAGCTGGCAATGTATTTTGGGGAAATCCACAGAGTCATTGCTAATCCCTGTTTCTAGAGGAGTAAACTGTTCACAAAAATAAATGTATACCAGACTATGGATAATTAATGAATCCATAATTTCAATATACAAAGACGTCCCTGGTGGCACAAGGGCAGCGGTGGAAGATCCAGCACATCATCAGAGCTCAGACCAATTCAGAAATATCCATGCCCTTGACCACCATCAAGTGTTCCCATGCTCAGGTCTCCAAGCCTGGCCTGGCAGGTCCCATGGCTGGGGGAGTCCACAGAAGCACAATCTTCCCACTGCAGAAACTGGCCATGAAGTGAAATACAGCCCTCCCCAGTGAGCAGCTATCTCATCTGCTGGACTCCTTGTGACTTTCTAGGATTGTTCTTGAAACTGCACAGTTTGAATATTTCATGCTGTAATGCAGCACACCAGCTGACATCTCAGGAGGAATTTTTGAACTCGTATAAATTAATTATCCCTCCTACCCACGGATCATTTCTTTGGCAGGCTTGGACAATTTGTTCGTTAACTACCGGCTAAAAACTACTTAATTTTTGGTTCAAAGCTATTTTTCAGTTAATATTGTGGAGTTTTGTAATTTTTTCCACAGATCAAGTATTATATTTACAGCTCTTTGAATCTTAAGTCTCAAACAAGAAAGCTAGACATAGAATCACAGAATCACTTAGGCTGGAAAAGACCTCCAAGATTATTGAGTCCAACCTTTGACCTATCATCACCTTGTCAACTAGATCATGGCACTAAGTGCCATGTCCACACATTTCTTGAACACCTCCAGGGATGGTAAAGCTAAAGGGCAAGAAGCATATGCAAAGGCAAAGGAAGCAGGATAGGTATCCTAGGAAGAGTACAGGGATTCTGGCCAGTTGTGTAAGGATGGGATTAGGAAAGCCAAGGTGTAGTTGGAGCTGAACTTGGCAAGAGATGTAAATAAGAATAATAAGGTTATCTACAGGTATATTAGCCAGAAAAGAAAGGTCAAAGAGAGCATGCTCCCCTGATAAACAAGGCTGGCAAACTGCTAACAACAGACAAGAAGAAGGCTGAGATACTCAGCAACTTTTTTTGCCTCAGTCTTCACTGGCAACCTCTTGTCTCACACCGCTTGAGTGGATGGATCGCAAGACAGGGACAGGGAGAGCAAAGTCCCTCCCATTGTAAGAGAAGTTCAGGTTCATGATCACTAGCCTGAACATACCTGTCTATGGGACATGATGAGATACATCTCAGAGTTCTGAGGACACTGGGTGATGTAGTTGCCAAGGCACTCTCCGTGATATTTGAAAAGTCATGGCAGTCAGATGAAGTCCCAGGTGACTGAGAAACGGAAAACATTGCTACCTATGTAAAAAAAGGTAAAAAGGAGGACCCTGGGAACTACCAATGTGTCAGTCTTGTTTCTTTGCCTGGGAAGATCATGGAACAGATCCTCCTAGAAGCCATGCTAAGGCACATGGAGGACAGGGAGGTAATTTGGAACAGCCAGCCTGGCTTCACCAAGGGCAAGTCCTGCCTGACCAACCTAGTGACCTTCTACAATGGAGACACTACATCAGTGGACAAAGGAAGAGTTATGGATCTTGTCTATCTGGACTGCTCTAAGGCCTTTGGCACAGTCCCCCACAACATTCCTCTCTCTAAGATGTGGATTCAGTGAGTGGACTGTTTGGTGGAATTGGTTGGATGGTCACATCCAGAGGGTAGTGGTCAATGGCTCAATGTTCTGATGGACATGGGTGATAAATGGTGTCCCTCAGGGGTCATCTACTGGGACCAGTACTGTTTAATAACTTCATCAGTGACATTGACAGTGAGATCAAGTGCACCCTCAGCAAATTTGCAGGCAACACCCAGCTGAGTGGTTTGGTTGACAGGATACCATCCAGAGGGACCTGGACAAGATCAAGAATTGGGCCCATGAGAATTTCATGAGGTTCAAAAAGCACAAGTGCAAGGTGCTGCACCTGGATTGTGGCAAACCCTGGTATCAGCACAGGTTGAGGGATGAAGGAGATAAGAGCAGCCCTGACGAGAAGGACTTGGATGTACTGGTGGCTGAAAAACTGGACATGAGCCAACAGTGTGTGCTTGCAGCCCAGAAAGTCAACTGTATCTTACTGACCTATCCAGCAGGTTGAGGAAGGTGAAGCTGTCCCTCTACTCTGCTCTGGTGACACCCTGCCTGGACTACTTCATCCAACTCTGGGACTTTCAGGACAGGAAAGACATGGACCTGCTGAAGTGAATCCAGAGGAGGGCCATGAAGATGATCAGAGGGTTGGAGCACCTATCCTATGAAGACAGTCTGGAAGAGCTGGGGCTGTTCACCCTGGAGAGGAGAAGGTTCTGGGGAGACCTTATTGTAGCCTTTCGGTACTTACTTGAAGGGGGCTTATAAGAAAGATGGGGACAGATCTTCTAGTAAGGCCTATTGCAATAGGATACGTGGTAATGCTTTTAAACTAACAGAGAGTAGATTCAGACTATATATAAGGATGAGCTTTTTTACAATGAAGGTGGTGGAACACTGGGACAGATTGCCCAGAGAGGAGGAAGTGCCCCTTCCCTGGCAACATTCAAGACCAGGCTGGACAGGGCTCTGAGCAACTTGGTCTAGCTGAAGATGTCCCTGCTCATTGCAGGTAGGCTGGACTAGATGACATTTAAAGGTTTGCTTCAATTCAAAGTATTCTATGAATCTATGAGGCTGTGATTGATGCCAGAAGGTATATGTATCATGCCAAGAAAACTCACATTCTGGGTTCAGCAAAGAGAAAGGCAGCAGAAGTAGCTGCTCATGGACTGCAGATAGCACTGTGGAAGTGCAGGGCTGGGATCAAACACCTGGTGAAAATGAGAAATGGGAAGGTAGAAAGCTTATGGGTTTTGCTTTCATTACAGGTTCAGCCCTGGGCAAGACTGACATGCAGTACAAAGTGTTAAAAGAACTTGCATCATGTTACACAAAGTGTACATAATGTCATGGCCATGCAGAAGTCAGAAATTAAAATGAGAAACTAATAAATCTGAGTGTACCTGCTCTGTGTCTGCACAGGCAAACTCCCCTTCAGGGCCCTACCAGCACACTTGAACTTTAATAACCCTGTGATGTTCCAGCTGTGGCAGTGACTTTCTACCAAGATAGAAAACTCCTAGCTGACCATTAAACTGTGTTAAGCCTGGAGGTGGATGGGTTTTCTCTGGACAGATGTTAACTGTCCTTTACCTGTTGCAGTTCAAGAGGGGAATTAGCCAAGTACCTCCAGGGACAGTGTGGTGTCAGTACACCCTGGGGTGTACTGGCTGCACAGACCTGGCTGGACTGCCAGGACTGACACCCTGTAACACACCTGGGATGCACAGCAACTATCCAGTGAGAGATGGAAAGGGCATGAGTATGAAACACATGGCCAAAGGCATCATCACCTTTGGCATTTTTTAAAACACTCATGCAATGTCAGCAGTTAATGCCATAAAGTATCTCAGAAGGCAGGATCTTTTTGTTTCTCTAAGGCAGAAGCAAACTTCTGGAAGTTTTCTCCTTTCCCATGCCCAGAACAAAGGACTGTGGGGTGGCTGGTGAACCTCCTTGACAAAACTGGAAGGCTGACTTTAATGTACTCCTATCACAAGCAGTGAGGATGTTTATTAAAGTGCTGATCTCCTAAACCTGCTTTAAAGCTGTTAAATCTGACCTTTGGTTCTATGACACAGTTATGAAATAGGGAAGCCTATTAGTTGCTTCTGTGACTTTGTGTGAGTTACTCCACCACCACCAAAGTGCTCTGCTCTAAGAAAAGCATCATCTGGGCAGCAGTAAATAAAAGATGGGCATGATCTACCAAGACCTAATTTCTTGTAGATCAATTCTTTGTTGCTAATGACACAGTAGTAGATGCTCATATTTGGTTTCCTCACACTGTGTGGTAACATCTGGACCAGAACACGATACCAACTTGCACTACACTACAGCACAGTCTCCTCCATGGCTTAACTGTGGCAAAACAGTGCTGGGAAGGAGGTGATGGGAGTGGGAAACAGGGAAGGAGGTATTTCTAACTGGATTGAAGCATATCTAGGGATGAAACATCACAAATCTGGATTTGATTTTCAATTTTGGCTAAAACTATTTCCATGCTCAGTTTTTTTTAAGAAAGCTTTCTGTTGTCTACAGCCAGTTTTCACCAGTGTCAGCTTAAGAAAAAAGCTACTGGAAAATGGTTTAAAGGAAGATCTTGACGTGTCTTATGGAAAGGTCTTCACAGAAGATCTTTAGGTTTGATAGCCATATTAACAAATTTTTATTTGGAAAGTCTTATTGTATCTTTCAGATGAAATCAGTAAAGAAGACAGAGTTAACCTCTGCCCATAGAACTATGTGTCACACAAAACACCAATGCTCATTTTTAAAACAACTGTCTGCCTATGCTGAATATGCTCCCTAATCACAGGACTTTAAAGAGTATCTGCACACTTGCTTCTTTTGCAATTGTCGAGATCACTAAAGGATTAACTGCAACATTTTATAATCATTTTTGCTTCTCAGCAGTTCATAAAGAAATGCTTACACCATGGGAATATTACTTATTCGTAATTTTTTTTTTGCCAGATTGTGAGATCAAACACAGCCAAACCAATTATCTGCAATTCTCTAATGACAAACATGCAAACAAAAATATTTGCAGCAAAGGAAAGAAAGTGCCGAAGCTCTTTGTAATGCAACGGAAAAACAAGGGCTGCAGTATTTTTAAAAGCTCTGATTAAAACTCTCAGTGGGACAATACGTCAGGTGTTATTGCAAGGTCAGCTCTGCTGAATGAAGCTGAACCATATTCAGCCTCTTATTTTGCAGTTCTGTATGTCCTTATGTCACTACTTGGGACTACTGAAGCACAAAGCCAGAGTACCATGTGCTTAATTTGTCCTTCAGTTGCTACATAAAATAGCAAAAACAGCCCCAGGAAGGCACAGCCACACCATGAGGTTGGTGGAAGAGTTGGGAAAAACTCCTGAGCTTTCTCTTGGGCATAATCCTGGAGAACAAAAGCAGCAACAGGAGAAGTGTGGCCCCCTACAGAAGCAAATGGGCAGCAAAGCAGCCTCCAGTGATGGACCAGGGTTGCAACGATGTCACATCATCACAGATGATACGGCTTCAGGACTCACTACAGGTTTGGGGCAGAGTGGCTGGGAAGCTGCCTGGTGGAAAAAGGACATGGGGATGCTGGTTGACAGCCTAAACATGAGTCAGCAGTGTGTTCAGGTGGCCAAGAAGGCCAGTGGCATCTTGGCTTGTATCAGAAATAGTGTGGCCAGCAGGACTAGGGCAGTGATTGTCTAATCTGTACTCAGCGCTGGTGAGGCTGCACCTCGGATCCTGTGTTCAGTTTTGGGACCTCACTACCAGAAACAGACATTGAGGTGCTGGAATATATCCAGAGAAAGGAAACAGAACTGGTGAAGGACCTGCAGCACAAGTCTTATGAAGAGTGGCTGAGGGAGGTGGAGGTGTTTAGCCTGGAGAAAAGGAGGCTCACGGTGGGAGACCTTAATGATCTCTACAACTACCTGAAAGGACGTTGTAGCCAGGTGGGAGTTGGTCTCTTCTCCCAGGTAACATGAGACAGGACCAGGAGAAATGACGCCAAGTTGCACCAGGAGAAGATTAAAATGGATTGTTAGGAAAAATTTCTTCACATAAGGGATTGCCAAGCATTGGAAGAGGCTGTCCATGAAGTGGTTGAGTCACCATGCCTAGAGGTATTTAAAAGATGCGAAAATGTGGTGCTTAGGAACATGGTTTTGTGATGGACTTGGCACTGTTGGGTTAACAGTTGGACTTGATGATCTAAGAAGTCTCTTCCAAACTAAATGATTCTATGATTGCAATGAAGAATCCACCCATGATCCACTTGGGGCTCTGGAAATAGCCATTGTCAGTGCAACTTTCTGGCTGCTGAAAGTTGAGCACTGCCGATCTGGAGAGTGCAGTATGCAGTTATGCAGAAACATCATTTGTACCCTTACAGCCAATTGCATAATCGCAGTGCTATATAAAGAGGTTGTCTGCAGGGGACTCAGCAGGCACACTCCATAGTCCCTTCTTACATGCAAAATAAGGGTCTGAAGGCTGACAGGCAGTGAAGCTTGAAATGTGAAAACAGCACACGGAAAGTTCAATATGCAATTAACCATAAAAGCAACACTGCCTCAGTTTTTAGGAGCATTTGCACTATGATGCCTGAGCTGATTGAATAATATGGAAAAGACAGCAACTGGCAATGTCTCTCAGAGGAACAGAACAAATAAAGGTGTATTTAAGTCACACATGTGACAAAAATGGTAAGTGGGAAATAAATGATCAAGGTGGTCAAGATTTTCAAAAATTGACTATAATTTTGAAGATATTTGGCACAGTCAAGCTGTAATACAAGCCTGTTTTTCAGAATGTGCTGAGTAGCCCTTCTATGACAGCACTGTCACCGTGTGGCATCTCAAACCACGTACCCAGGAACTGTGACATCCTCAGTGACAGTGGGTTTTGATGACAGCGACCAGAAGGATAAGGTGCTTGGAGGCAATTGTCTTGGGTCATGGAATGCTCATCTCCACATTTGCTGGGACACAGATTGCTCTTCTGCCCATTTCTGTGAGACCTGAGTGCAGCCTGAGCCTACCCAGACTCATTTTAAGCAGGCATGCATAGAATTAATTTTTAAGAATATTCTTTCAGGATTGCTCCTTTTTTTTTCCTTAGCAAAAGAACTATGAACTGCATGGGAAAGGACAGTTCAAACCTTGTGCTCACCAAGAAGTTGATAATTTCTAAAATTGTGGGAAAAAAATCATAGAATCACAGAGTGTTAGGTTGGAAGGGACCACAATGGGTCATCTGGTCCAACCTCCCTACTCCAGCAGGGCCACCCTAGAGCACAAGGCTCAGGATTGTGTCCAGATGGCTCTTGAACACCTCCAGTGAGGGAGAATCCACAACCTCTCTGGGAAACCTGTTCCAGTGCTCAGTGACTGAACAGGAAAGAAGTTCTTCCTCACATTCAGGTGGAACTTCCTGTGCATCAGTTTTGCTGTTACCTCTTGTTTTATTTGTTTACACAAGAGAGAAGAGTCTGATCCATCATCCTGGCACTTCCCATTCATGTACTTGAATATATTAATAATCATTAATGATTATATAATTATTACACATTAAAATATGCATGCAGAATACGGAAAATCAGAAAGATGAAGAGTATTGGGCTGAGAGAAATTTGTGTAAAAGCTTCTGTCTTTGAGTCATGATAGAAAGACTGACAGCTTCAAAATTTGTGAGATAATCCAGTTTAATCCCTGCTCATCCTCTCTTCACCTTTTCTTCCCTTCCTTCACCTCTCTCAACCCACCACCTCCTCTCTAGTATAGCTTAGACTTCAGATTCAGCCTTTACTTCAAATTCTCACACATGCAAGTTTATTTCACTCTTCTGAATAGAAACAAATGAATTTTATTTTCATGGCTCACTCTCCCAATGCCTCCTGCACGGTCTGATACATTAATTCAGATTATCATTCTGTGCACTTTTTGCATTAATTCTCAACTGACTGACCCTCTTCATCTGTAATTATTACCATGAAGGTTTTGAATATCATTAAACTCTTCTCACCGAGTGCATTAACTTTAAAAGGTAATTTGATTAATTCTGCAAGCCACTGGTAGATGGAGATTTAACGCCTCATGGAATTTCTGCATTATCAGTATTTTGCAGCAACTAGATCTGAAAGATAAACAAAATCCTTGGGGACCAGATGAAAAAGGTTGGTTGTTTTTGTGAAAGATTTTAAGTAATTTCGTTAAGCTTTAAAAACAGTGTTCTAAATTGTTTTTCCCAGAATTACAAACAGATCATTCCTCTGCATTCTCCCACAGTACTGATTTAATAACTTTTCATTTCTGCAAAACGCATATATTTCCAGAGCTCAGCCAAAGGTTCTTCACTTGGGAAAACACAATGTCTGTGAGGCAGCAAAAGTTATCAACTGATAAATTGTAGAACAATATAGCCTGCCAAAATAGTCAACATGTAAAGACTTCACCTAACTTCAAAACCTCTTGGAGAGCAAAGACGCATGCTAAAGCAGCTCCAGTGGCTGCTGTCACATACAGCTGCTGCTAGTGTGCTAAATAAAAGTGCTGGAGGATGGTAATGCTGTAAAATACGGTGCATAGCATTGCTCAGCAGCAATGGATTGCATTAAATGACTCAGTGTAAGCAACTGCAGATAATAATTCTCTAGCAGAGATCTCCCCTGTCTGCTCTGGAGGCATGTCTGATGGCTGTACTGGCAACCAGCTCTCTTCTGTATCACTTCAAGGGTAGCAGAAAGCAATAGTCATTAAAATTTCATAAATGTGAATAAAGGCTCAAATTACAGATTGGAGTAGAGAATTAGGGCTACATGCTTCCTTGCATGGCATAGATTGAAGGGCAGTGAAAATAGAAATGCCCCAAGGAAGAGGTATTAATGGAGAGGCAACAGCTGCAGAAACCATCTTTGTGACCCATGCCAGAGCACATCAGCTCCAAAGACACACTGCTAGCTCAGGGAGGCAGAGCTGCTGGAGAAAGGATGAGCTGAAGAGGTGGCAGTGCCACAAAGAAGAGCAAATGTATCCCAATTTCCATTGTACAGGACAGAAAAACCTATTCCACCCTCGAATACTGTGTGCAGTTCTGGTGTCCTCAACATAAGAAGGACATGGAACTGTTGGAGAAAGTCCAGAGGAGGCCACGAAGTTGCTAAGAGGACTGGAGCATCTCCCCTATGAGGACAGGCTGAGGGAGTTGAGTCTGTTCAGCCTGGAGAAGAAGAGACTGCATGGAGACCTCAGAGCAACTTTTCAGTCCTGCAGGAGTCGGTGCCCATCATCTGGAGCAGCACAGGGTAACGTGGCTGGTTAAATGCTGGGATGGTTGCCCTGTGGGTCTGCAGTGTGAAGGTCCCACTCCAGTAAATGCAACCCACACTCAAAGCTTTGATGGTGCAAGTCCAGTAAGATTCCCAGTTTTTTGTGTACTGGCTGTCCACAGGAAGAGTTTCAACTCCACCCTTAGTTACCCTCCTTGTGTGTTCAATCTGCTCTTGTAGTTGCTATCTCTACAAGCTGTAGAGCCAATTAAACACCTGCTAATGAGCCCTATTGTTAGATCAATGAGAGAAACCGATCTACAGAAATAAGGGAAGATTTCTCACCGGTCAGCCTGGCTTTGTTCTCAGCCCAGGAGCAGCATGCATTTGTTCTGCCCTATTCCAAAAAACAGTCTGCCTGCTTCAAACTGTGCTCATATCCACTTAAATGTATGGACATGCCAGTTATCATAAAGGAGTGTATCAAAATGCATAGCCCTACTTCGTTTATTGTGTGCACCTCACTGGCTAAGCTGCATGGTGTTATTTCTGCTTCCTGACTGGGCCAGTTTAAATAATGAATTGATAGAAAAAGTACAAAAAAAATTGAGAGGCAAATTTTTGGATAAATAGCGCTGCTTTGTTTGATAAAACATATTTTTAATTAATCTGTTTTAGGTCATTAATTTTCTGTGTCAGTGCAGTGAGATGGACCTAAGTCTTTTCCAGGCCTGCATTTCTATTATTCTGTAACATCTTCCTGTATCAATCAAGTCTTGGAAATAGTAACATGTCAGACATTTACAGACAAAAATATCTACAGCAAATTTGCACAAATAGAGCATAATTATCTTAATTAAACTTCAATGTTGTTTGAAATTCCTAATTTTCTGAAATGTACACACTGTGAGAGCTATGTAACATGCTTACAGGATACACAGCTTATACAAAGATAGCATGCTCTTGAGTTCTCCTGAAAAGCTCTGGATGATATTTGTAAGATCTGATTTATCAACAAATATATTCAAGAGTGGAAACAATCAGCTCTTATTTCCAGTGCAAATCAGTCTCCTTTTTGTTCCAGCTCAACTACATATATACAGCTCTTTTTGCAAGCTTCAGCTGCAGTGCCACTCAAATTACACTGCAACAAAGATTTCCCTTGAACACAGAGGGAAAGAAAATATAACGAGTTCAAAATGAAACAGCAAAATGCTGGTTCCAATACCCATTTCCTAAGGGTTTGTATTATGAGTGGGCTGGAATGAGACAGGGGTGGACAGAGCAGAAAGTACCTGCAGAAGATGCTGCAGCAGTGGCTGTGCTGCTGTTCACAGGGCTGGTGGGATCCCTCTCACAGAACATGCCCCCATTCTTACATCACCTCTTTATCTCTTTCCTTTCCAGTAAATCAGAACAGAGATTTTTCAATTCACCTGTTATTAATTTCTGCATTTCTAAAGCCCTTACTACTGCCTGGGTTACTGCAATGTACAGCACATAAATTAACCATGGATCAGTCACCATCCAGAGTGGGTTAGAAGAGGCAGTTTATAATTCTCTCCACAGCCTCAGCATCAGCTGACTGGCAATGAATTCTTCCCTTAAAACCTCTTTGAGCATCATTATTATTTTTTAATGTTATACTGTGAGTTATGGGTGTTGCCAGACTCTATTTATACAACTTTAAAACATATACATGTGGAATTCACCATAGATGGTTTTTGGCAAGGGAAGATAAATGAGTGAGACCTGATTTTAATACTATTTGTTGAATATATGTAGAGGAAGGACTGGGCAATGTTAGTATCACACAACCTGTAATATTTTTAATGTATTTTATGATACATGTCTACTTTGCAGACAACACCAAAATCCAAGCCAGCAGAGACGTAAGGGATGCAAAACTGACACCAAAAATCTCTTTTAAAAATTTGTGTCCAGATGGGTGAGGAAAATAAATCATGTTCCTGAGGTACAATAGTCTCCCTAATCTCCCTTAAAAGTGGAGGCAATCTCATCTAAAGTAAGAGTTTCTAAGCGGGTTTGGCTATAAGGCAGATGCATGTAACTGCTGAGAGAGCCAGAAGCAGGGAAATGAGCAAAATGTTGGTAACGAGGCATTTATGCAGCAGCTGCACTGTGCTGCAAAACAAGCACAGGTCGTTAATTAACAAAACATCTTCATCCATAACCAACACTCGAAAATTTGAGAGATTGTTTACAAATAACTGAACTGTTTAGAATCTGCTGTTTGTTGAGACCTATTTTTCATCCTGTTAGTTTTTAAGGCTCTTGTACTATAAAAGGCAAGGAAATATTTGTTGCATTTCAGTACTAGAGTCTGTGGAAGTAAGGTATGGATACAAATACCTCCAGCATTAGGCATTCAGAAACAAGAGCTCCAAGTCATCTTTGTAAGAGAGACCTTACGAAGGGAGTCACTGGGACTGATTAGATCCCAAGATATTTTTATTCCTGACCTAACTCGTAGACAAACCCTGTGGAAATATATGCAGCAAGTTCCCTCAGGTGTACTAGAGTCTGTGGAAGTAAGGTATGGATACAAATACCTCCAGCATTAGGCATTCAGAAACAAGAGCTCCAAGTCATCTTTGTAAGAGAGACCTTACGAAGGGAGTCACTGGGACTGATTAGATCCCAAGATATTTTTATTCCTGACCTAACTCGTAGACAAACCCTGTGGAAATATATGCAGCAAGTTCCCTCAGGTAAGGATTTGGGTAAGGCATTCC
>NW_008665222.1:37769-48509 GCF_000695815.1 Acanthisitta chloris | reverse complement strand
TGTATTTAGACATCACCTAAAGTACACCATAAGTGGCTCCACTTACCTCTGCTGGGATAGCTGATTCTCTCCGTTCCACATGAATGCTCATAAGATTTTCATCTTAACTACAAAGGCAGACTTTGATGGGCCACAAAGTGCTCCAACAACCACTAAAAGCTCTTAATCTATACCATAGTAAAGGATGCTGTTAAGCTTAACCTGCCTTTTCTCAACATTAGATACACACACAGACTGACAAAAACAAAAGGAAAATGAAGAAAACACAAGGACCAGGGCGAAAGTTTGTTCCAAAAATAACCCAACAGTTGAAAAAGAGGGAGTGAAGAGATGGAGAAGACATGTGGGTGTCACATGCCGTCACAACTATCTCTTCATAGTTTTGTTGCTTTGAACTCCATCATGCTTCACAAAGCAGGGCACTTTCTTATTTGAGAGCTATAATTTTTTCCCCAGAAATGTAAGAAAAGGATTGCCTTTGGTTTTGTTCTGCATCTTGTCATCTTCAGTTATGGTTACAAAAAGGTATTGATATTTCTTAATCCAATGGCTAAATTTAATAACTGTTGTCCCTTCATACTTACTTAGAAGCAAAGTTCCCTGATTGCAGATCTTTGAGGATAATGGCATTATCTAAAAACATGCAGCTCTTTGAAGATAAATGCGTTTCACGTTGTCAGCATTTTGCTAGCTTTTTCAATGCACTGACACCAAACTTATTTTCCTTAACAAAGTCTTTGCCAAGATGGAAATCAGTATTCAGCACTAAAAAAAGCACAACAGCTTGCTGAGTCTCCTGACAATAAAGGAAAGCACAAAAATCGTATTTTTATTAGTTGTATCTTTACGACAGCGTTTAAATACACAGGTGAATTCCCAGTATATAAACAAGTATTTATTGCTAACACAATAAAATATTTATAGCATTGAAAAGCCATTCAAGAAGCTAGAAAATATTGTAAGCTTCAATATCAAGGAGCTTGTAAATGAATGCATAAATAGAAAAATTATGCCTTAATTTAAATGCATTCCTAATTTAAATGTTCTGCAGCTTTTAAATCATTTTTTTAAAAAGCTAATTGAAAGCACAGAATATTTTAATAATTTAAAAATCCTTCCTGATTAATTTATAGGATTTCTCTCCTTTCATTTTTGCTGAAAACCTTGCACAGGTGAGCTGTTCCACAAATTGTTTCGGGTAGCTTACAAATGTTTTCTTGTCTGGCAAAATCTGACAAAGCTAAAGATGAACTGGATACCTTGGATCAGATATGGAACATGAGCAGCTCACATGAAAAGTCATGTAGTCTTTGGTAATACTGGTGGTGTTGCAAAAGAAGCAGAATTGTACATATGCCCATTCTGAAGATCACTCAATGGGAAAATAGTTGCGTTTTGCACTCTAGCTAAAACTCCAGATACCTCTAATCAGTGGTGGCTGCCACTGAATATCCTTCTTGCAGAAACAAACTTTTGTAAAAACAAAGAGGTTGACACAGTTTCAGATATCTTAGACATTTAGCCACAACAGTAGCTACAGGAATTTATCACATCATCTTCTGAAAACAAGGCAAATCTGAGAAGTCCTTGGAGAGGTCTCCCACTAAGGGTGTTCTCCTCTGCAGTTAAGACAGCTGCACAAAGGAGGTTGGTGCTGGTGAACTTCAGGACAATCTGTCTGGGAAAGGACCAAGGGAGAAAAGGATGGAAAACGCTGGGACATGTTCTTGTGCCTGCGCTGGTGGCACAGTGCTGGGATAGCAGTGGGGGGAAGTAAAAACAGAGTTGTTGTTTTCTGAGAACCACCACAGCAGAAGACATTCAGAACAGGCACTGGGAGGTCAGAGCAATCCCTCTGTGCAGAGGATTCTCTGGAAACAGGCAGCACCAGAAAGCTTTCAAAGGGATTAGGCAGCACCATTAGTGCATGGGAATGGGAGTAGGCAGGAGCTGCTGGAGGAGCTCATGTGCTCTCCCCAAGCCCTTTTGCCACCACAGAGTTCAGAGGATGGGGTGACACAGACCCTTTTTCTGCCTAGGATGGCATTTCTTATGTTTGTATTTTCACACTCGAGATGCCAGAGTGAAATGCTACGGAGCAGCAAAAAATAATATCACAGCCTCACAAGAACTAATCGGAGTTGGAGAGAGCAGAAAACAGCCTGGATATTCAGCAATTTTCTGTGAGAGAGCCATTCACTGAGGCTGGAGAGGTGTCTGTGCAGATGAACAGCATAGCTGGCCTTGGTGGGAAACTGCTCCCGCAGCAATCTCATCCCACATACTGCAGGATTACTGATACAGACATCTCATTCACTCAGGGAGGACCATCAGCAGCTCAGTTACAGGACACAGCACAGAAAAAAATCCACTTTTCACTGCAAGAGAAGCCACACTGCAAAATGGCTTTCAACAGCCCTAAAAAATCTACCTCAGGCTACTGCCAGGGCTAAGGGCACCTCTGTCTATATATAGATGTCTCGAAAGAGATGTCTATGTCTCTTCTCCTGTCCGTGCACAGTCAAGCCCAGTGCAGAGGCACTGGATACATCTCCAAGGATGCCTGACACAGCTGGAGGGGGATTGCAGCCTGCCCAACAAGCATGTGGTTTCCACTCCAACCCAAGGACAGGGAAAGGCACAAAACTGCTGCTGAAACCATCCTGCCCCAGAGACTCAGCTCACACCAGCTCAACAGCACAGGCCAGGGACACCACTGTGACTCTGAGATATTCCATCTCCTGAACCCTGCCCAGGATGTGCCTGTTTCATTAAAAAATGAGCTGGAGTAGTTTCTGCTGCGTTGGTTGGTTAGGAGTTTAACACCATATCTCTGTGAATCTCATGGAAAAGGAAACTTCAGGGAACTGAAATTTTCCTCAGATACCTTTGACCCCCAGACAGAGTCCTTGGCAAGGACTTGTCCTAGTCAACACAAGTCCTGAGCAACCCAGACTGGCCAGAGAGACAATTACTATCCTTTGGTCCATTTCTCTTCATGGATTACAGGGAGCAGGTGATTTAGACAACTACATCCAACTCATCCTAAGCCAGGCAAGGCAAATTTTTCCTTTTATGGGGGTGTCTTAAAAAATGCAAGTTGACAGCACTAAGTTGATGAACTATATTATCTCACTGATTTTTGTACTCCTCTGAATACAGTTGTCTGCTGTCTTGTCTGGCATTAGACCTGGCTGCCTTTATGCCCTGTGTTTGTGCAGTCCCCAGTCCTGCTGTGTGCTTAGGGCTCCTCTGAACAACAGCAAAACCAACAAATAATAATAACAGGCTGTGTCAGAAACACAGAGGTTTATCAGGGTAGAAATTACCAGTCACTGGGAGCATTTTTTCGGGTATGTTATAGTGCTGAGCTCTCTGCAGGCTCTGGGTGGACCTATATTAAGTATAAACCTTCCTCCAAGGGACAGGACAGCAAGAGGCACATTCACCCTTGCTATTACCTTGCTGGGTACAAAGGGACAGCTGCTGCTGTTGAACCAGGTCCGTAGGGCTCTCTTTGCTGCTCCCACTGCTGGGACCCCTCCTGTCCAAGCTGGATGGCAGAGCAGAGCAGACCTCTGGAGAGCACAGGAAGATTTTCATGCTTCACTTCACAGCTTTAATTTCTGTCTGAGCACTTAGGAGTCCCAGGCCAGCCTAGAGCTTTTCTTGTGATTTAAGACACTGTAATATACTTGTCATCCTTTGGGCTTAAATGCTTCTCTGAAGTTATGCAACTGATCTTTACACTTCTAAAGTCAACTGGGAGCTAAAATCTCATGAAGTATCCCATATCCATTTGTATTAAAGAGAAATTATGTATGCTTTCAAGTCTACTTTTGATTAGTGCAGAATTTATCACTTGGCCATATCTGTATTATTCATTTTTTTTTAGACAGACAAACTTCATTTTTTACTTCTCATAATATACCAGTCTTTTTTTCCCCTGTACTAATTCAGTAGCAGTTAGTAAGCTGGACGTTATCAGAATGCTGAACATTATGTGAGCCTTGGAACAGGACTGCAAAGTGCTTTATTCTTGGAAAAATGCTTCGATATTGAAGTCTGTGGTCAGAGGTAAAGTCTGATCACAGTAAAATATAAAGTATAGAGTGAAATGAAACCCAAGGAAAAGTGAAAAACAGGGTTCTGGGAAGGGAAAATATCTTAACCTATGAGCGTAAGTCACAGGAACGAGTGAACAGATGGGAACAAAAGCCCTGAAAAGGACAATGTTTTCCTTCCATTTTCACCCTGCACAAATCAATTTATTGCAGCTGGGTTGTTCAAATGTTAGATTTGCCCTGGAACATTTCTGACCCTGCTGGGCTGCCAATTTCAGCATCTTTTTGTCACACTCCTGCAGCAAACACAGAGATTAAAAAGGATTTTTCATGTTGCAGAAATACCAAACAAGCCTTAAGAAACAAGATTCAAGAGTAATTATAAGACATGGGCTTCCTTCACCTAGCCCTTAGCATCAACTGCAAACTCCAGCATAAACACCATCACTATTTGAAAAGCACCACCTTGCTTGCTTTTTTCCCCTCAAGCTCCCTGTCAGCTCACTCTTACTCAGCTCTTGCCTCTAGTGTCAAACCTCAACTTTTTGCCTCCTCACGGCAGAAAGTGCCCAGCAGGTTTGTGCAGTGGGGTACAACCCAGCCAGGGGGCTCAAATACTGCTGTAGTGTGGTGCCACAGGCATCAAAGACAAAAAACTACATGTCTGTCCCTAAGTTATTGCTTCAGCTGTCAGGATACCCTGCCTACACAGAAAAGTTACCCACAAAAGTTACAGGGCTCTCATATTTCTCCTGGGAAGGCTCTTTCCAGCAGTAATGCTATGGCTGATGGAGTGGCTACAGGAAACAGCCAGAAACTCTCTGCAAGGCCCCAATGGTCCCCAAAGCCTGAATACTATTTCATTATGGCACTAGGTGAGATGGAAATCAAGAGGGAAGTTTCATCTCAGTCTCATCATAATTCAGTGATGTGGAACTTATGTGGGCCTACAAAATTGACTTTGTTCCTTTGCCTTTGCAAAGCCCTTCTTCAATTTACTCAGTTGCCCTTATTTTCTTAACATTTTCCATTTGCTGCTATGTCCTCCTTTTCACCCTTTCATTTCCTTTCTGACCTCTCCTCACAGTCCCACTGGAACTGAGGTTTCTGTTCTCTTTGAAGAAATATACATTTCAGACTGGTTTTGATGGGATAAATCCTGTATTGATTGAGACCTGTGGAAAACTAAGTAAAAGCAAAAAGTTTTCTGAAAAAAAGCCAGAGAAAGTTGGTACCAGCTATGAACCTTTGCCATGTGAGCACAGATTATACCTGCCAGGAGCATTCCCTCATCGTCTTGCATAGCTTTGCCTTTGCTTGTTAAATTGGATCAGAATTATCTGAATTCAGGGAGATTCTTTGTATAGAGATTTAATATAACAAAGTCCCTGCAAAGAAGTTGGCAAAGGACAAGGACATTACATGGAAATTTGACGGCAGTATCTGATATAATGGATGAAAAATTGGTTTCTTCATAAACCTGGTGCTGAACTGGAGGGAAAGCAGTGTCTTCTTTCCTGATTCCAACCTCTTATGGGGAAATTGTTCTCTGTTGCACATTATAGTCCTCTCATCCTCTTCTCTTTAGAGCAAAGACAGTTTCCATAGAGAAAAGTGGAACCTTGGGAACACTTTGAGTCTGTATAGTCTTAATCATGTATCTCCTTGTGCCTCCTGTCTTTTGCAAGGCATTGCAGAGGACCTGGAGATATGTCACTGTGGGTTTTGGGGCAAGTTGCCTGGATCACATACCCTAAAAGGTAAGCACTGCAGCACTTAACTAGTAGATGACTTCTTTTTTGGATCTGCTCCAAATCCTTCATTAGAGTTTCAGTACTGAAAAAGTTTCTAAGATTAAAATTTATCACTTGCAGAAGTTCAGCCTTTGAAGAGTGGTGACATGCATTACCCTAATGCCTTGTCCTTTTTCCGTGCTGCAAGACACAATTTCAAAGATTAATCATGCTCATGTGTGAAAGGTGAGAGACTCAATTTTCTCTTATCAGTCCTGTAAACAATCCACCTTCACTGTGTCAAAAATACCCAATTAAAAGCTTAAGATAAAAATAGGTTTTAAAACAGGCATTAGTCCCACCAATGGTTCAGTGCTGGTGCTATTTCAAAGGCCCAGCTGACTTGCCCTTCACACTGCTCGTGCTGAGCAGCAGGGACATGGAGGCTTCAAACACACCTTCAAAAGGGATAACCACAAGTAACTCTTGGACAGAGATATGAGCCAACTAGTAGAGCCCATCAGAAATCTGCCTTTCCTGCAGGGACTGCCTCATGGCAGCAGCCTGTGAGGAGCATGGCAAGTGTCCCCTCCTTTGGGCTGCAGTGGAGCTCCCTTGGGTCAAATCAATTCTCCTTTCACTGCTACAAAGCCACATGGCCTCAACAGTGGAGGCACTTGGTGGTTAACTGATGGCCTTCTGATGATAAGAAATCTGTGACTACGTCATCTACACTGGAAATTCGGCAAATTCTTGAGTGTTTGTGTGTTTATGTTCAAATATGGCAGCATTATCTCCTGCCTCAGGAGATAGAAAGACAAGGCAAATGGAACCTGCATGAAACCATAGAAGCAGATGCCTGCATGAAGGTGTGGTACAAGTTTGCAGTCACTTCAGTCACATAGATTTTGTGTAATTCTATTTTATACGTGAGATGGGCACCAAACTGCTCGACACTGCCAAGGCTGAAGCTACCCTGGACATGCTCCTGGCTCCAGGGAACCTGTGCATTAAAAACTCAGGTGTCAACAGCTGTTGACCTGTTTGTAGGTTGACCCATACAAAAAAAGATAAGAGATGGGACGAGGAGATTCACACTCTGAGACCTAGAAACTCAGATTCTGCCTCTGCACTTTATGTAACTGTGGATCTACATGCAGCAGAACTTATTACTTTAAGACACACGTAGAGTGAGAGAAAAGAGGTTTCTGCCAGACAGAGAAAGGGCAGAGGACACAGAGGACAAAGGGAACAGAGAAGGAACTAGCTCAAGGAGATGTGTCTATGAGAGAGATTTCAGTGATCTGAAAAAGCTATAAGCTATACAAGTGGGACCTGAATATCACAGAGGACTCCAGCCTGAGCTAAAAGGATGCATTAAGGAAATGGTGGGAACAGACATTTATAAACTGTATTATGTCCAAACACCTCATGTTAGCTCAGGTAAAGGGTAAATGCAAAGGTAAAGAGTAGGTCAGGCAAAACTGGTTTTACTCACAAAGAAAGTTTTGCCTGAAAATACACCAACTAGTACATAGTTCTTGGGAATATAAACTAAAAACTTCTCTGCTGACTGGCAAGGACTGAGGACTTTTCAGAAACCAGCACTCTAAATATTCCACACTGCCTCATTTGCCAAAGATGCAAAGTATTATAATGCAAAGATCAAAGTAATTTTCCCAAGAAATGTTAGCTCTGCCTCTCCCATAGTTCCGAATACGTCTGCAAACCATTGTTTCCATTACAGCTCCCTGCTGCTACCTGTGAACACAGCTTGGTTTTGTAAAGTTGGTAAGGCTGCAAAACATGTCTAAAGAATCAAGTTGGACTGAGTAAAATCTCTGGCTTACCTCTACCGAGAGTTTGTTGGGGTTTTTTTGCCTATCACTTTGGCCAGACAAACCAAGTCACATAGGCAATTTGAAATTGAGTTATGAGGTGATCTTTCCCCTTGGAAACTTTCCTCCTGGCAATGAAAACAAGTCCCAAAACTTGATGATTTATGGTTTCCCAACTGTTTGTTGTTAGTCTTAACTTTCAAAGTTCTGCTATTCCAATTTTCATGGTTTTGGATCCTGCTAAACTCTCAGCTTCAACAAATTTAATGGCACAGAAATGTAAATTCTTGTTATTTACAATGCAATAATGTATTTCCTAGTTTCTCTTTTTAATCTTCTTTCAGGTTCACTGGCTCATCGACCATGCCCTCCTACTTGCCATTTCAACTCCTCTGTACTATTTCTATTTGATGCCTTTTTATTGCCATGCCTACTCTTAAATAAATAACCATCATAGACTTTAGTGCCTTCATAGGAAATTTTCCTTAATTGCCTCTGACAAGCAGATCTCCCAAAGGTCATCAAGGACAGTTTCTACTGGAGTCACTTACTCTTGGGCCATGCAGTGACCACCCAATGGTCTAGCCAGGTGTAGCACCATCTCTTCAGAGGTTTCGTCCCCCAGAACCACAGATCATTCACTGAACTTGCATCACACTGGTTTTCACTAGAAACTGGGGGTTTGGGCTGAATTAATCAGAGCAGTGCCATGCCTCTTTACATGCTCTTTGGAAAAATAATGTGATTCTCCATAGGAGATCCAACCCTGGTACTACGTAGCTAATTGTTTTTCTGTACATTACACACCATCAGTGACTGTTGCCATTGTGCTATAAAATACTATCAACAGGCAGTAATGAAGAGAGTCAGGAAACATCTTTCCTCAAATGAAAGCCAGTGGAAGGTATCTGTAGCCTGTCTTATCTCTTGTGTTTTATTTGTTTGTTGGTACTCTCAAAATCTTGCATGAAAGAGAGAGATTTCTAGAAATACTTGTTACCACTTTTCATCAGTTTTATTCCCAACAGCAATAATGATGCACTACACTGGTTCTTTGAAGAATAGAAAAGGGCAGGAAAAAGGGGAATGAGGGTAGTGTGTCCAGATGCTAGATATAATTTCAGCTTCACAAACAATAACCCTGTTTAAAATTTTGTGAGACTGGTAATTACACTCCATTGCTGCATCTAACATCAAGTCTTTTCACTTGGCAATAACTGCTACAAAATGTGTCAAGAATGGTTGAATACCATAACCAGAACTTGGGGATAAAGAGCTTCAAATGCATGTTTTCTTTGGCAAATTTCTAAAGGCAAACTAACCTTCTCAGAATGATTTTGCTGGTACCTGTTTCTTCATCCATCTTCAGCCCTTATAGAACATGCATTTTGTAGAGAATGAACAGTCTTTTTTTCTTTAATAGCTATTGCATATAATACTCAGAATTTTAGTGCTGGGGTGAAGGAGTATTAGTTACTCTAATAAGAAGTTCAGGATTTCTGAGTTCTTTCAGAACACATAATTTAAAATGTCTCCCTCAAATATTCTTTCTTCAAGACTTTCACCGTTCTCTGCATTTTCTGCTACCCGTCATAGTGCAGCTGCTCTTGAGCTCTACAAATTCATCTATATCTTTTCTTCTGAGGACTCTTGTTTTCCTGCAACATCTTAATTACTCTGCTGGTCTAAACCAGGATTACTGAGGAGCCAGGGAAGGAGCAGGTTTTAGCTGAATCTGAGCACTTACTACTTGTCAAAATACTCTGTAATCTTTGGTAGGATTACTCTCTGCAGTGTTTCCTTGCTTCTAAATGACAAACAAATAACATCTGCTATTTCAGGACAGTGTGAAATGTTCTTTAACTTTTAATAGACCTGAGGCAATATTTGACAAAAATACCAGAAGGCTAAACCCAGTGAAGAAGAACAAAGGCAAGGGTATGTCAGGTTTGTGGTGAGCTTATTCCTGGACCCCTAAGAGAGACCATAACAGGTCTAGCTGTGACAGGTCTGTTTGATGGAGAATTTTTTCTGATCTTGAAGCAGAAATGTGTCTTTGAGGTGGTCAGAAAGAGCTCTCCAACTTTTGCACGCTGGGAATCAGAGTCCACACTAATTCAATGCCAGAAGAAATGTCAGGGAAGGCAGTGAACATCCATTACTGCTAAAAAGATCTTTATAAAGGAAGCCTCAGATGGATTTTTTTGGGAGAAACTTCAGTGTGGCAGCAGACACTCAATCCAGGAAGACTGGAGGAGGAAATCATGGATTAATAGCTATCAGTGCAAACAGTTGTCTTTTTTTTTCTAGGAAAACCTGGGTTTCAACCTACAGAGAGGTACTGGTGTGAGGGTGCTTTACCAAACTGTGGGATTATTTTCCCAGCATGACACTCTTGGCCAGGTGTGCTGAATTTCTGGCAATGAAACTCTGGACCAAGAGGGGCACACCAAGATTTATGCCTCGAAATGCTTCTCAAGATTCAGAAGGAGTTATAAAGCACCACTATAAGATCATTTCAAGTAAGTGTTGTCATGAAGCCCTGATGACTTCCTTGTTTTTCTGATAACATGTAACAGTGATGGATATAATACAGAGATCCACATACCCATGCTGTTGCAATCACATTCAGCACATCTTCCTGGCTACTTTTATCTCCCAGAATGTTATAAATGCATTTTCAAAGGTATTTTATAACTGTTTTGATTTAGGGACGTTTGATTGTTAGCAATTTTGTAGGATTCCAGGCTGAGTTTGTACGTATTCCTGGATCGTTTTTACTGTTGGGTAGTCTTAAGAACACTGTCAGAAGACATACTGTGCCTGTTCTCCTGGTTTTCAGGTGTTCTGGTGGGGTCTCAGTGCTCACACACACTCCTTTCCAGGGTACTTTGTTAGTATCTGCACCTGTATGTACAGCTTGTCCTTCCCTGTGATAACTCCTTCACCTTTGTGAATTCTTCATACAAAAGATGCACAGACTTCTTCCCATGTTTGGTTTTTTTCTTTCCCCCAGGAGTGCTCTTCTTGGTTCTCAAGTGCTTGGTGTCCTGCTTGTGCTATGTGGCAGTCAGCTCCAGAACCTTCATTCAATTTGTTCCGTGA
>NW_008665222.1:13548-37734 GCF_000695815.1 Acanthisitta chloris | reverse complement strand
AGGGTTTAAGGAGGAGAACTGCTCCCAGCTGTGGGTGAGGGTTGAAACCAGGGTTGCTTCAGAAAACTTGACCCATACAAGTGCATTGGGGCCTTATAGGCTGACAGCTGACCATTCCCCTTGCAAGGCTGCAGACATCAGCAGAGGTTCCCCACAGGTGGGGAAAAGCAGATTGCATGCACTTTCAATAAAGGCAAAGGTCCTTGCAGACCACTACAGGCCAGTTAGCTCTACTTTGGAAAATCATGAAGTGAGTCCTCTAGGAACACATTTCTGTGCAGATGAAGAAGGTGGTGACTGGGAGCAGCCAGCATTCATTTATCCAGGGTAAATCATACCTGACCAACCTCATGGACATCTGTATTAAAATAACTGGCCTTGTGGATGAGGGGAGAGTAAGGGATGCCATTTACCCTAACTTGAGCAAAGCTTTCAATGCTATCTCCCACAATATTCCTGAATCCAAGTAGATATAAGATGGATAGACAGCTATATAGGAAACTAACTGGTTGGGTGGTTGGGTTCAGAAGGTCATAGTTAATGAGTTGCACTCTACCTGAATAACTATGACAAGTTAGTAACAGAGGGGTCTATCCTAGAACATAACGTGTTTAACACCTCCAAAGGAGGTGGCAGATTTGCAGAAGATACCAAAGTGTGGGTCCAGTTGATATGGTCAAAAACATGACTGTCATTCAGAAGGATCCAAACAGGCTGGAGGAATGGGCTAGGATGAACCTTGCCAAATTCAACCTGGACAAATGCAAAGTCAAGTTTGTTTTGCCTGTGATGGTTAACTGGTGACTGATTTCTCCCTGTCCTTATCTTGACCCATGAGCCTTTCATTGTATTTTCTCTCCCCTGTCCAGCTGAGGATGGGAGTATAGAGCAGCTTTGGTGGGCACTTGGCACCCAGCCAGGGTCAACACACCACAGGGAATAAACCCTGACAGTTACACAGGGTTCACTGAATCAGTGCACTGACTTAGATGGTTGCCAGTGTGAATCTAAGAATATCTGCCCTAAATTTGTTTCAGCTCTCCAAATACTACAAACACTCATCCCAATTGCTTTCCAAAGGGATTATTTTTCTCCGCTGAAAAGCAGCCAACTCCACAAAGCTGCTTGAACTCAGTTATGTCCTCAGCCAAGTTGATTTTTAACATTAAATAATGTTTCTAAATTGCTTTGGGGTTCACGGATGACAGTTCTTAGGAATTTGCAAAGAAGGGTTTAATTCTGCAAACACCCAAGTCACACAAGCAGTTCTTACTCAGTGATATTGCCTCTAATTTTCACTGGGACCATGGATTTTTTGTGTGACTATGCAGTATCAGATCAACAGCCTGCCAACTCCAAGCATTTCAAAACCATGAGCAAGTCCCATGAAAAATAATGTCAGCTGGAAAACTATGACATTTTAAGGATTCCTTTAACATGCTAATATTGCACTGATAATTGCACTTTCTACCTTCATTTTTTTAAGCATCACCTTGAAAATAAAAATGACAAAATCTTTGCTTTTTTAAAAACTGAAAGTTCACTTTGGGATGGCCTATTCAACCAAAACCAGAAGCCTCAGGATAAATACAACAGCAACTCAAGTGCTTCTAACACAGTCAGTGTTTTGCTCAGGATAAAGCCCATTTTCCTGTGGAGAGGAACAAAAGGTCTTTGAGAGATGGGCTAATCTCTGCCAGATCCAATTAGGTTCAATAATACTTAAAATCACTCTCAACACACTGCTATCTTTGACTTGTTATCAGGATTGTCCAGTGATGAAGATATTCCAATCTTCCTCAGCATACGCTTTCAGAGCTTCAGTATTTTAAAATAAAACCTAATTCTCCATGTCTTCCCATTTTACCAAATGGCTTCTGATCCAGCTTACAGGGGATACAGAGCATCTCATTCCCAGGACAGGCAACAGAAAAGGGGACAGGAGACTTCTGGTGTGAAGTGACACATCTTCCATGGGCCATCTCTTTGCTGGACTAAACAACCAGTTTTCTCTCAAGCTTTCCTATTATACCACCTTTTCCAAAACTCTGATTAGCCTTATTGTTTGTCTTTGCTGCTCTGTTTCTGAAAGTGTAGTACCTAAATCTAGAGTGATTATTCTGGCTAAGTTTTCACTAGTTTTCAGTTGCACATTTCTTTCATTATTTATTTAATGTCTCAATTAAATAAACCTCGCATTGCATCCTACAGTGGTGGTTGCTTTTTTTTTTGGAAAGTGATGATACTGCTGACTCATGTTCAGCTCAATACTGCACCTGTGCAACTGGATCAGGTACTGACCAGCTGGATGTCTGTAGCTTATGAAAAGACTGAAAGAGACACAGATACATGTATCACTCTGTGAAGGGACATGCACCTAGGGAAGGTTCGAACATGAAGACAAACTGGACAAGCCAAACAGACAGCGTTTCTACTGGTAGGGATTGTATGCATTGAATATGGATAACTAAGATATCTGGTTGAGAGAAATTCACAATACATGTGGAACTCATTAGAACTCATTAGGAAGGGAAACTGTGGCTGGGGTTGGTATTGTTTCAGACTGCTGAACATTTTGGCTCAGCATGTTCTGGTCAGTCTCCTGCAGAGAGTCAAGCTCACCACTTGCCTCACTGTCTGGCTTAAAAAATCCAAGTGATGGGTCCAGTACCAAGTGAAGTGTTGTGGGTTGGGTTTTTTTGTGAGCAGACAGGCCTCCTACCTGGAAGAACTGAATTAGAAAGAGGATCTGGAAGAGGCACCCGTGCCAGGAAGATGAGCAACGTGCTGTGCAGCTGGTGGCTAATGGGAGAGGGAGGCTGGGAGAAAATTTACAGAAACTTGTCAAGCTGTATACTACATATTTCAGAATTTTGTCCCAATGTAGATTAGTTTGAATTCTAAAACTGTCCTCCAGCTCCTTTGTCACATGTAGATTTTATAGGCACACTGCTTAGCTGCCCACTCATATCAGAGATACAAGCACTGAGCAGTTTTAGGCTCAGGACTGCCTTGTGGAGCTCCTTGTTAGAAGTTAAACCATGGTCTCCATTCTGTGAGCACAGCTATTGAAGCTGGTACTCATCTGCCCTATCACAGTCTCCCCTAGACAAGATTTCCCTCTCCAGCTTGCTTTGAGATCCCCATACAATACAACACTAAAAGTCTTAAGTGATGTCCCTTACTTCCCCTCTGTCCTCAAAGTCTCCAGCCTTTGTCCTAGGAGGGAATTATTTTGTTTTGACACGATTTGTTCTAGACAAATTGATGTTGGCTTTTTCCTGACACTGTATTATCCCTCTGTAATCCATTTCAAACACATGAAAGAACTTCATAAATATATAAATGAATTAACCAAATACTTCCTACCTAATCTTTAATGCAGTCTACTCACAGTTCATAAAAATATTTACGCAGAGATACATTATTGTGTTTTTCTGATCCTTTCTGAGCCTACGTAAATGCTTAACATAGCTGCTCCCTGCACAAATTAAATAAGATAATTCCTTGCAAATGAAGTAAAAAGCTGAGATGTAATTTGTGAGGCCAGTCACTCACAGAAAATCTTAGAGCAGTCTTTTCCAAAGGTTGAGGAAGGTTTGGCTCCAAAAATTACAACTCTGATTTTGCCCCTGAACTTCTTTGAACATTTATTCAAGTGTTGAAAAAATTTGAAATAATAACATCAAGTACTGCATTATGCAGCAAGGTCTGTAAATCTTTTTGGTGAGCTTCAAGGGATTCATGAGTCCATTTGGAAAGGATGTAAGAAATATTTAATAAATCCATTAATTTATTTACAAAGCATTACAAAGGGTCATAGATGGCATATAATTATGGACATATAATAAAGAGAGGAGTAAGTATTAAAGAGTATTTATCATATACGAAGGAGGTGATTCTCCCTCTCTACTCTAGTCTGAAGGGCCTACAGGGGAGCTGGAGAGGAACGCTTTGTTAGGAGCTGCAGTGATAGGACAAGGGGCAATGGACACAAATTGAAAGAGGGGAAATTTAGGTTAGATATTAGAAACAAGTTTTTTCCTGTGAGGGTGGTGAGACACTGGCACAAGTTGCCCAGGGAGGCTGTGGCTGCTCCAACCCTGGCAGTGTTCAAGGCCAGGTTGGATGAAGCCTTGAGCAATTTGGCCTGATGGGAGGTGTCCCTGCCCAGGGCAGAGGGCTGGGACTAGATGATCTGTAAGGTCTATTCCAACAAATCCAATCCTATGATTCTATAAAATCAATCTAATCTCTGATGAGAGGGTTTAATTAGCATTTCTACAAAGTCTCCTGCTCTCTCTGCCATCCCATTGTAAATGTTATGCTTCTCAGCAAGACTAGGATAAGATGTGGTACTCTTTCTGGAGCATTTGTACTACAGCGATTGTTCATAGTTTGGATGCCAGGATGTTGGACTTTGATTAATGTAACAACATAAAATCAATCTAATCTCTGATGAGAGGGTTTAATTAGCATTTCTACAAAGTCTCCTGCTCTCTCTGCCATCCCATTGTAAATGTTATGCTTCTCAGCAAGACTAGGATAAGATGTGGTACTCTTTCTGGAGCATTTGTACTACAGCGATTGTTCATAGTTTGGATGCCAGGATGTTGGACTTTGATTAATGTAACAACATACTTTATGGTATCCCTGGCAGAAGCTCGGAGAGATCACGATTTATACTGAAAAGTGAATTCAGAATTCTTATTCAGAGCAGAAGGTTTCAAGATAAATGATACACTACCCTCCAGGCTTCTTGCAATGGTTACTGATGGTATTTTATTACAGAGCGGCGTAACTTGACCTTAAGAAATACTGCATACGTTCAAGACGCAATTTATTAGGTGGTTTATGCATCAAAGAAGAAAATCTCATGCTAGTACTCAGACATTAAAATAGCCTTCAGAAACTCCAGCCAGACATAGACTGTCTCGTGGATGCTTTGTCTGTGGGACTGTGAGAAGAGTCTCACAATGTCCAGGTCTCCAAGAGCTGAGATTTCACAGGATGTCCCCAGAGATGCTGCAAGAACAGGAGCATCTGTCCTCCAGCCCTCCATGTAACCACAGTGAAGTCTCCCAACAGACTTCTGCCATGGACAGGGACTTTCAAACCAAAATAAATCCCTGGCCTCCCTCCAACCTTCAAACCATTACCTCTTAAACACAGGAAGTTTTTTTTGTCACACATAATAACACAAATGATAATGATGTAGCTTTTTTTACGGAAGCAACTAAACACCATTATATCATTGCCAAAGATCTGGGGAGTCAATGAAAACCAACGCTGAATAGTATAAATTATTGTTTAATGCTAGACAAATAAACGGCTGTCTCTGAAAACACAGCTACTTGTATGGTTAAAGTTTAAAACAGTGTTTATGGCAGCAATTTAAGCTCTTAAAATATACACTTTAAAAATAAAAAGACCTACTTTAATGTCCCTCAGCTGCATTTCTGCAGAATAGTCTTAAATCATTCCAATTACTTAATGCAGCCTGTAATTTATCAGCCCAAGTAAGTCAGGCTTGTCAAGCACAGACCCAGATATATGTAATTGTTAAATTACATAAACTTCGTGTATATTATGAATTATTCATGTATCAAATGGCTGCCTTTAACATTAATAAGTGTTTTCCTATATGCAAAGAGTGTATTGATTACATATATCTGATATTTTTTCTTAAAATCCAACTTATTTTTGCAGTCTGGGAAAATGAGGGATCAAAACAGGGGTTGGAATAAATGTTGTAAATTAGAAGTAAAGAAAGAACAAAATTGGATGAACCTGCTGCGATACATCAAGCCACACATGAAAAGCTCACCCCTGTATGCAGTGAACATCCAGAACTCCCAGAGAATTCAGAAGTGGTGATGTATCTGAGTCATCCCTTTGGCCCATGCACACAGCCTCTACCCACACAGACACACTGCAACATTATACTCCTCCTACGACTTTGGTAACATAAATATTACTACTCAGAACTTGAATAGTATTTTCATTTTTGCATTTCTTTACAGGCATTACTTAATTAATCCACCCACCAGACCAGATGAGCATTACTAGCTCTTTTAATCCAGACATAATTATTAGTAGTAGTCCATTGACATTACACAAGAGGTGAGGAGTGGAATGGGGAGATCCCATTGGGATCCAGGTGATCCAGAGTCTCTCAAGAACGTGTAAGGGTGCCAGACTGCCAGAGGCAACTCTGGAGAATCTTATCTCAGGGTGACTGTGACTGCTGTCAATGAGAGATAGTCGTGATGGTGCCAAATGACATATGAGTGACTAAACAAGAGAAGAACCTTCATTTCACCTCTTTCTTCACACTGCACTTACTCTTCCCCTGCTGCAAATCATTATACACACAAGCTTTTCCCCAGGTTTCACACTATAGTGTTTGAACATCAGATTTCATGGAAGATGAGAACAAATTTCCATTTGGCATTATGAAATACAATAGAACAAATAATTTCAGTTGTAATAACGAGTTCTTACTGAAGTTTCCTTTGTGCACAAAATGTATTACAGAATTTTAGGAAACACTTAATTTGATTAACAGTCTTCTGCATTAATCCTTTGCTCAGTCACTCTTGAGAGCTGCAATAATTTAACAGAAGCTTTGCCAGGCTGCCTGCATGGCCATGGATCAATATCCCAAAAGGCAACCATGCATAAGCTTTGATTGTGACTTTATGATCAAGCAAGAAAGTCCACCCAATATGAATACTAATTGAAATACTCAAACCTTTATGCCTACTTTTCTGGATTCCTATACTTATGAGCTATCAACAGAGGCTGCAACCTCATATTCCACTTTTGATATTGTTTCTAACTACAAATATGTAGACATAGAAAAGTATTTTAAGTCTTGGATACTGTCACAAGTTTTAGGCAAAACAGATCAACTCAATCCTAGAGGCCATTATGGACTTTCTAGAATGCACAGCAAGAATACACAGCTGTGCTTCTTTGCAAAAAATACACCTCCATAAAGCCAACACTACTCTTTATGTGGGGGAAAGAAAGTGGAGATATAACACAACACCTGCCCAGGAAGTAGGGATAGAGTTGCAACCACATAACGAGAAATTCAATGATCTTTTGTATTTCTCAGTGAAACAGTGAGCTGCTGGGCAGTGCAACAGTGATCTCCCTCCTTCAAAAAAATTACTTTTTCAGCATAAACAAACACAAATTCACTTTCACAGAGCCAAACCAACACTACTGGGACTGCAGGGTCAACACCTGCCCAGGAAGTAGGGATAGAGTTGCAACCACATAACGAGAAATTCAATGATCTTTTGTATTTCTCAGTGAAACAGTGAGCTGCTGGGCAGTGCAACAGTGATCTCCCTCCTTCAAAAAAATTACTTTTTCAGCATAAACAAACACAAATTCACTTTCACAGAGCCAAACCAACACTACTGGGACTGCAGGGTCTGTAATTGCTTAATTTAACCCTGTCAGCCCATCATAAAGGGTTCAAACCAACACCACTAGGTTAAGCACATAGTTAGGAAATTAAAAATAGATGGTGGCTATAAAAACAGAAGGAAAAATGAAGGAAGAAATTAAAGAAGACCTGATGTTTGCAAAAGAGCATTTAGCTCCTTTGCTAAAAATGGCCTTGGGGAATATTTGCAAAACAAAGATTAGCACTGCTGCCACTGTGCTTGGGATTTCATTATTCACGGTGAACCTCTCTATAACTAACACCTATTTAGTATTAAACTGTCTTTCTTTGATGTGGTTAATGACTGATATAGGAACAATTATTACTATTGAAATTTTCTGTTAGGGGTTGGAAAACCTGAAAGGGGAGGGAACGGAGTGCATGAGCATGGAAATGCTGTGTTTCAATCCAAGTCTTGGAGACTTCTGCTGAAGTGTTTTCCCATTTTCTGCTACTCTGTTGCACAGATGACAATTTAAGATGAAGCACAGTGGAAATTTTAACATATTACTTCAGAATCCCAATACTGAAATTAACTAGATTAACGTCACACCGCAAACTGTCAGTCCCAATGCACTTCTGGACAGCACAAGTGGATTCAGTATCATATCCAGAACCAGGAGAATGGTTTACAGACAACTTTATCCATTGCTTTCTTGTCTGTTTGGACTCTTCTGTGTTGAAACTGCTCATACAGTTTAACTGGAGGTACGTTTAAATGAGCTTACTCAAATTTGCAAATCTCCATGTAAGGATATGTTACTTTGGTTCCCACCAGTTTATTTTACATGTGAAGCAATTTAGGACATTAATTAGGAGCAGCTTAGGCTTTCAACTAGGATACAGTTTTCTTCAGCATTTTTTCTCATTTCTCTCCTCCACCTTTTGCACCTTTCCTTTGTGGTTTTGGTCCTTTTTTTTTTTCCCCATCCCACTGTCATGTTTAGATTCAAAACTTGCATTTGATCGTTTTTTCAGTTGTCCATGCCAGGTTTATTTTCCATTGTGACTGTTTTTCTCTGAGCCAAGTGCTTTCTCTCTGGCTGACCAACCTAAATCTTCCTCAGCTTTCTTCATAGCTTCAAGGTGAATTTTGCCTTCTTGTTAAATCTCTGTCTATACACTTTCCACCTTGGCTTCCTGAGCGATAGACAAGTAATAGTTAACCAGTGCCACTTGTCTCAGAGCTGCTTTGAACTGACCTCTGGATCAGCAGATCAGCTCCTGTCCACAGGCAGACAGAGCTGGATGCCTAGGGAGGAAAGTGGTCAATAAGCTGAGCTTCATGGACCAAGATCCTGCTTAAAGCAGATGAAAAAGATACTTAAAACAGAGAAGAGGTGAGGGTGAACAGGGCATGCAGCAGGATTTGCAGGGCTGTGTGAGCTTTCTCATGATACATTCCAGAAATGTGAAACTCTAATGTTTCTAAAGCTCTTCAATCACTTGACTTCACATTTCGGTCGACTGCCTTTTTTTAACTGCTCTGTTTCTGTCTCTCTGAGCACGCACAGCTTTTGAATGTGGAATAAATAATTTGATCCATTAAGTTTTATTAGTAGATTTGTGCGAATGCTGCTAAGCCCAGGAATAAAACTAGCATAAAGATAGGCTGGGCCATGTAGTCCTGGTGGATAGCACAGAGAACTCAGACAGTCTGTTTCCTGAATCTCATCACCAAACACTACAACTTCCTGGAAGTGCTCTCTAAAACAACTTGTCCCTCCATGTAAAAATGTCAGATTCTCCTCTACATTCTTTTTTCCCCCAGGGAAAACATCACGGGATCTACTGGAAAATATCACCATTATGTCATGCTGTTTCTTATCCCAGGACATGATAACTCTATACAGCAACCTGAGGTGATGAACAGACAGGACAACTAGCAGAGGTGCATCCTACTCCTCCTGTTTGCAACTTAGGTCAACAGGAAAGAAACATGTCTGTCTGTTTGCAAGACCACAGTGTGCTTGTACATGATTCTCCTTCATTTTAACACTACCACATTGTGTTTTCGCTGTTATTTTAATTTAAATCCAGCTTGCACAGAGACTGCAAAGGTGCTCCTCTTTGCATGGAGGTGCCCTTCAGATTGATCTGGCTGCTGCTGCTGGAGACCAGTTGACTGTGGCAACTGGGAGTGAGCACCTGGTCATGCAGAGAGAGACTAGAAAGCATTGAAGGGCAACTCCTGTTTTTCAATGCCTTGAAATAACTTTATACACAGGAGACAACATGACAAAGACCCAAAAGCAACCATGAGATAAAGTGACTCTCAACCTACACAAGTACTGTTAGCATGGATGAGAGTAGCTGTGGCACTGAAAACTACTTGCATCAAGTAGAACAAGGTGTTAGTGGAAACTCAGGCTTGACTCCCCAGTTGTCTTGGCTCTGTCATCGCTGCTTCCTTTTTTTTTTTTTTTTTTTTTTTTCAGAACATTTAGGAAACCCCCAAACAAACTGAAGACTCTTGGAAGAACTAAAAACAGTATATGGAAGAATGCTTCCTCCAGGGACAGCCAGACTAAGGTCTAGGCTAGTCTAGCCCTTCTGCAGATCCTTCATTAAGCCTGAAGGCAGAATTTCACAGAGGCAGAGAAACAGATCCTGTATAACGGATCCAATCCATCTAATATTCAGCATAGAGAATATCCCTGCGTGAATCACATCTTCAGAGTGATACAAAAACACAAAACCCTGCTGGAATGTTTGACTGGATATTTAAACTGAAAAAACCTCCATTCTCTATCATCTAATACACAGCTGGGACATAAGAGGAAGGATATCTGGCATTGTTCTCACAGTATATATGGGTTGAAACATTGAAACACAGAAAAGTATTATAAGTTTCTAAGCATAAATGAAACACAATATGGAAAGCTGTTTGAGCTTTTCATCTGCTGGGACGGGTGCTAGGCCTGAGGGCAAGCACCCAAATGAGAGAGCAATGCTGGAGGAGCAATGCAGCACCCCAGCAGGTAAGCACAACCCTTCTCAGATCTTTGGGCCAATCAAGCACTAACTGCAGAAAAAAACCCATTGAAAATGGATATTTTCCATGGGATTGACAGTAATGGGTATTTTCAGAGAACAGCTTACTGAAACCACTTACACATGTTTAGGTTTGGAAATCAAGTACAGAGCCTGCACATTGTGAAATACAACGGATGTTTGTATCAGCTGTAATTGTCTATTTATTTGCATGCCACTGAGTATCATCAGACACCCATACAGCCAACAGTGCAAGGCTGGGAAGACAATAATATAATGTCAAAACCAAGTCAAACCATGTCAGCACAAATGATACACTGCAAACCAAAATAAATTGGATATGAAGTCTGAAACCATCAGGGAGGGCAAGCTTGGGGAGCTCAGACGATCAAGGAGCTTTGGGGATATTTCTCATTACTATGAGAAACTACATGTTGCATATTCGCTCATCCATGCTTCAGCTCACGCTCAACGGGTGGGCATGGTGGGCAAACAAGGTAATCAACATCAACACAAACGAGCTAGCAGCTCCCATTTTGGTCATGACAGGTCAATGCCATCTAGGAGGAGACAAACACCACTGAAACTGTTGCCCTCATCAGAAGGATTAGCAGACTATTTAGCCACTTCCTCAGAGATTTCAAGGCTTGGGTTGGTCCTGCCTGTTCACTGCCAGGCTCTGAGAAAGAGGAGCAAATAACCCAGCAGCAGATCTGACATCCAACCTGCTCTGCTCCTGCCCATCCACCTGCAGTGGATGCCTGTGATGTTACTCCTGCGGTATCAGTCCTTACACAGGAATTGCTTTAACTGACAAGTTTCCTTCTCCACAGCCACTGAATTGGGGTTATTAGTGTTTTTCTCCAAGCTGTGCTGCAGACAGGCTGGGGCACCTTCTCTGTAAAATAAATACACCTGTCACTGCCTCCATCTTGCACGGAGAATAAATGCTTTCAGCAGGGAATTTCTTGTATTTGGTTTCAGACCTCAGGGCAATATTCTTCTAAACATCTGAACTTTAGATGCTTTTGTTATTTTTCTGCAGGGAGGAAGGGGCATGGAAAGACATCCTTTGAATGCTGAAAAAATATTTCCACAACCTTTTGAAAGGGAACAGGTCTGCAGCTTGAGGTAAGAAATCAAATTCTTCCTGAGAACAAAGTATATTCTTCAGTTTGGTTAAAAACACTGGTTAGTCTTCTTTCCATTTTGCACAAGAGTCAGCCTCCTTTACTCCTTTACATTTATTTGACAATACATTTTTCACACAGACATGGTTTGCTAATTGTCATGGTGGGTGATTCAGTTAGCTGCATTTAGTCATGAATCTTCAAAGTATATTTTTCACATAATCAATTTATTCATCGATTATTGTTATATTTTTTAAGCATTTTTGCTGCACTGTTTACTCTCCACTCTATATTGGAAGTCTTCTAAGGGATTTCTCTAAGGCATAAACATAATTTTAGCAGTTTCATTGTAATTGTTTTATGAAGTGAATAACCATTCATATTATTGCTGTTGTTGTTGTTACTGTTGTTGTTATTGAATTTGCAGCAGTTGTTGCAGTATCCTCCCACTTTCTCTGCTGGATAACAGAGAATTAACTCAGTGTTTTCAGGCCCATGAACAAAACCTGGGGAAATACCAATATCTTCAGGAGAAATGTGTTCCAGAGATCAAAGCAGGGAAGAAATGCAACATGCAACCCCCTGAAACATTCACTGGGGAGCTGTACCTGCCCTTGCTTATCCATGTCAAAGTGCAAAGAAGTGTGGCCATGCAGGGTGCCTGTTGTTACACATCTGCTGCTATGCTTGTTTTTCTCCACTGCTGCAAAAATGCTTGTTTGTCCCCAGGTAACAGTTTTTGGGCGTAATGGAGGGAAGCAATTCTTTCCACATGATGAAAATACTAACACTAAAATCAAGTGGAAAGCCATAATGGGAGGAGGTTCCGAAAAAGATAAATAAGTAAATCCAATTTCAGCATTAGACCAGCTAAGGAGTACTAAGCTGCCTCATTTTTCTTTTCTTATTAAGTCAACAGTTCTCACCATTATTGCTTTTCATTAATATCTGACTTGGGGAGTCTTATTATTCTGCAAAACTCAGTTTCTCTCATTTTAAAGCTTGTTTCCCTCTGAGAGGAAGGAAAAGTAAATACCAGTCCAAAAGCAAAGGATAATTTATTTTTTAAGTTATTACAAATTTGGTATTATAATCTCATCACTCTAAGCAGTGTGGTAATTTTTTGAGTTCCTCAGGGTTAGGCTTAGCAGACCCCTGAATAAAGGCATTTCCAGGAAAAGAAACTACTTATTGTTGTGTGATTCATCAAGGCCCTAATTTTCAAATGCACATCAAAATAAACCCCAAGAACTATTTAGAACAGAAGTGCTTTTATGATAACTGATTTTATTCAACAATAAATGCAGCTATCTGTCTACATGCTACCAAGGGGAGGAAAAATGATAACACCTCACATTACTACATACCATCATGATTTTGGTTTGGTCCCTAAAATACCCAAAGCTGTTGCGTAGCTGGAAAGAGAACCCACTGCAGCCATGGAGCCTGCACTGCCTCTGCTGGGACACTCTGCACAGGGATATAGGATTGTTTATATGGACAAAGGAGGTGGCAGAGAAAGCACTACTGTTTTTGCGATAAGCATTCAGGAGCAGTATCATATACCACCCTGGGTGAAATTGGGACCTCTGTCAAATAAGTAAAAAGGTTTTGGTCGTGCACAGAACATCATATCTGACCTGTTACCTAACAGGGCAATTCTATCAGGCTGGAGATAATCAGTGCACCAGAATCACTTTTTGTCTTTTCCACTATAATTTCATACTCTTACATCCTCCCCAGCAGTTTTAAATCACATGAAACAAACTCCAGCTCTAACTCCCCAACTTCCCCTTCATGTGGCCTCAATCCTCAGGATGATTTCCTGAGGTGCTGAGCTCCATCACTGGGAGACAAACCCTGGGAGACCCCTGCTCCCCATCTGTAGGTGAACATTCAAAGCTGACCATCAAAGATGAGGGGCTGAGCCCCACACTGCATTACCACTGCGTTCAGTGCATCTGCTTTGGAGTAAGGGGCAATGTACATCCCACCTGTGACACAGAACCATGGCTTTGGCATAGTCTCAGTGCAGCCCCTTCAGTAGACCCCTCAGATCACCTGATCACAAAGATGATGAAATGCTTGGTGTGGATAAGAAAGTCTCAGACTAGATTATTTCATCGTTATGAAATACACATAATATTTTTACTAAATATATTATATATATAGTATACAGGAAACTAGAACTTAGATTTCTTTTTGGTCTTACCTATCTGCACTGGTTTCCTGAACAGCATCTAATGCATACTTTTCCACTGTCTGCTACCTGTCTGAGTTTTTCCTTTAATCACTGTGAAACAAGTAACTTCTTTTCACTTCCTTCTGTTGTTTAGGGAATGAGACAATTCACTTCCAGCAAACACAAACCCAGTAATATGCGTTTTGGGGCTGAAATTACGTCTTCCATGTTCTGCAGTTACTATGGTTACCATCCCACAGCATCCCTGCATGCATGGCTAAAAGAAACAGCACAAATATAAATGTCCATGTTAAAAACAAAAGGAGAGTCCTGACCTACTAAAAAATACGAGGTATGAGTTGATGATTCTCAAAGAATTATTTTTCATGATGACAAAGGAAGAGGGATGTTCCCATGGTCTTGCTGATAAATTTCCTGACTTAGGCTTTAAATGCTGGAGTAAATTTTTGTCCCACCTAGGACTGGGAAGATGGATGAAACACAGTCCACCCTCGTGATCCAGAAATCAGCCAGTGTCAGCACATGCCTGGGAAGGGGAGGAGAACTGTTGCTTTTCTCCAGTAGGAAGCTAACAACCTTTTCTGAGCCTTGCTCCCCTTGGCTGGACTCGTCTTCTTTGGATCTAACCATCATCAAGAACCCGAGCCAGGCCCTACCCAGCACTGTGAGGAGATGGGTGTAGACAGCTTCTTTGGATGCACCTGACCCATCCTGTCTGGAGAGATCCCTGTACAGAAGAGGTGTCCAGACACCTTCCCAGGAATGTGATGTTGGTGGGGCCAGGGACATCCCTGACCTCCTCATCATCCTGAAACACCATAGGGTGACAACATCAGTCCTGACCATGGAGGAAGACCTCTGCAGGTGATGACAGAAGGTGCTCTACTCCACAGGAAACACTGGCATTTGGCAGGAGGTAACTGGAGACTAACTGGAGCAGAGAGAGTGACCAAAATGTAATCTATGTCTCTGCTTGCCAAGGAGGAGAAGACCCGAGTTCTCACCTTTTCACAAGGGCAAAGGCTTCATATCGCTGTAACTGCAGTGCAGGAGGTGGGGATGTTCCCTGGGAGGTAAGAGATGTGAGTCTGACTGCCCCACAGGCTGACTGGGCCTCCAGGCAGACAGAATACCTACTCTCAAACTCTGCTCTGCAAACCTCTGCATGCTTAGATGAACATTTACTTTTCACCTTAAGGCAAAGACATCACCAACTGAAAGCCACAACAGCTGTGATCTGAAGACAGACCTTAGGAATGAATACTATCATTTCAACAACTGAGCAGCTAAATATAGAAAACAATCTTACAAGTAGGGAAAAGCTTTTTAAAAGCCTCAGTATTAAAAAAGTCTCACATTTCCAACTTTGACCAATCATGTGCCCCAGGAAATACATTGAGTTGATGGTTGACAGTCTATTCCTTGTGTACCCAACTACCCACTCCTACAAATAACCAGTCAGAGAACCAACTCCACTGCTGTCAGTAACATCACTGGGCAAGTGAATAAACTGCCTTCCTAGGGTACAAATGTACAGTCATTTGGCGTGGAAGAATTCAGAATAAGAATAAATCTGGGAACTGCTGCAGATAGTACAATTTAATGCACAGAACAGTGAGTGGAGGGGAAAGACTTGTGCTGAGTTTTACTGGTGTAATGGAAGCTTCCACTTGTGGTATAGGTAATAATCTATTTAGAGTGATGATGCTGTGGAATAATCCAAATGATGTGAAACCTAGATGTTTTAAAGCAATAGTGTTATTAATCCTGCACCTTGTTATTCTTGGTTTTTCTATGTGAGCATCACTGTATCATAATTTTCAAAGTTTTCACTGGGAAAAAATGCAAACTGAATGCTACAGCCTTATGATACTGAAAAAGAGTTCCTAATTATTTTCTTCTGTGTTTGTTGATTTGAGATTGCAGCCCCAAGAAGGTCATTGCACTTCAGGGTCACCTTCTTTTTGTATCTGATCTACAAAGGTTGATTGAAATCAGAGCAACATCTGAATGGTGAGTTCCTCCTTCAGTGTATACCTCAGAGGCAACGTACAATTTCAGGAACAAATGACAACAAGGAAAGTCCCTCTTCTTCATTAACAAATGATTGGCATGAGGTGGTGTGAAATGTGAGGGAATAAAATAGAATAAAAGTGTGAAAATGTATCCTGAATTCCCAAACACTTCCCTGCTGTGTCCTTAGGGCATTTCAAGACCTACCTTGGAAAAAGGCTTTGCATAATAATCACTGCTATGATTAGCACAGTGTTTCACATTATATAATACATACAATTCACCTGATAAGCATTGCAGAAGAATTACTTGCAATTACAGTTAAAATGTTCCAGGTTTTAGGACTTCACCCTCCCTAACAAAGCAGCCCCATCAGTTTTCTCAGCAGCTCCTCAGTAAAACTCACTTAAAAGTAAGAACATTCTTTAAAATTCCCTCTAAATGATCACAAATTTGTAACAGAATCACAGAATCAGTTAGGCTGGAAGGGACCACAGTGGGTTATCTGGTCCAACCTCCCTACTCCAGCAGAGCCATACTAGAGCACATGGCTCAGGGTTGTGTCCAGATGGTTCTTGAATACCTCCAGTGAGGGAGAATCCACGACCTTTCAGGGCAGTCTGTTCCAGTGCTCAGCAACTGCACAGGAAAAACATTCTTCCCTGTACTGGAACTTCCTGTGCATCAGTTTCTGCTGTTACCTCTTGTTTTATTGGTTTCCACAAAGCAGCAGTGATAACAGTGGACTCAGGACTACAAGCAACTCACCAGCAGAGCTTTACTGGTCATCAAAGGACTGAAGCCTGGGAGCTGAGTAAAACCAGGTTTAGGAATAACAAGAAGAAATGATACCAAGAGGATCCTAAGAGGAAATCATCAACATCATGCAACTTGGGATGCTGAGGATGCTTTGTGCCCCAAGACCGAAGACAACAGCAGCAGGACCCAGTAGAGCAATGGAAGGATGAGCATAATGGGAGCATGTGATGTGTGTTAGAAATCTTAGTGCATATATCATTCTAACAATTTGAACCTGTGTTCATTGCGATCACCTTAACTGGAGCAATAATAACTCTTTCATTGAACTCTTAAGACTTTAAGTAGACCAAATTCTTGGCTTTACATCTACTGTGGGTTCCTTTTGCACTTAGTAAGACTTCAAGTTTAACAAGCTGGTAGGATTTTGAGCAATCTATTCTGCAGCTTGGATGCAGCAAATTGGTAACAGCAACCCTGAGGATACACTGCTAGCAGAGTGAAACACGCAACTCTAATGCCACAGCTACACTCTCCTGGGAAAAATGGGCATTGCCTTCCAGGAATTCAGGCTCTCAAGCTGCAAATGGACACTGTCAAGTCTGGTATCAGGGTCCTAAGACAACACATATGCCTGAAATAATAAAAGCTAAGAATCTGCTGTTTCTTTTTGTATACAGAAGGCATCAAAAAGCAATCAGATACAGTTTAGGCCCCCCCTCTTCTCCATCTTATTGACTTAGATTTGGCTGAAATGTATTTAGAATTATTTATGTTCCATATATAGTTCTCCATGAAAAATAAGTATGTCCTCTGAGTCCTAAATCAACTTCAAATACTGTGACAAATTTAATCATAAAGTATAGTTTTGCAACCTCTACCATGTACATAACTTGATTTTTTTCTTTTTAGCAGCATTTATTCTTCTAATTTAAAAGCTTGTAAGAAAGATTAAGTATTCACAGCAGTAAACTGTAATTCTAAAGTCATTAGGGAATAGTTAGTGCTCAATACAAATGCTAATGTAGTTTAAACTTGATATAACCTTTCTAGATTTAAGCCATCAACAAATAAAATGTTAATAAAAACTTCTGGACTGTATCTAGACTTTTTTTTCCACTAGTAACCTTCCTATTACAGAATGAACAATAACCAAAATCTATTTTTCCCAAATACTTTCCACTAGAGCAAATGGCAGTAAGGGGAAAAAAAAGTTGAAGTGAGAAATTCTCATTCATATGAACTAGAAATGCAAAAAAGACAGTGCATTCATGAATAAAAACAACAGCAAATTAGCAGGCAAATAATATTAAAAACTCTGGAGAAATGCTGAGAAATCCGTAATTATGAAATTGAAGCCAATTTGGCCATGAGTAACTATCACTCCATCACTGACACTTCCATACCAGATTTCTAACCATTTATGCAGCTTTTAATCTCAAGCAAAATCCAGACCATCCCATGGCATATACAAACTTCATGTGTTTACTATATCTGTTGCCATTGTTTGGTTGTGGCTTTTAAGGTAGAAAGGCAAAAAGTATCTGTATGAAGAACAAATTCCACAGTAGTAAATACCCTACATAGTCTGGCAAGTGAACTTTTGAGATGCTTGGAAACCTCAGGGGTGGCTGTAGTGCAGCACTTCCAGACTGTGGTTAGGGAAATCCATACATCTCACAGAATCACAGGATCAGTGAGGTTGGAAGAGACCACAATGGGGCACCTGATCCAAGCTTCCTGCTCAAGCAGGGCCACTCCCCTAGATCACAGGGCTCAGGATTGCTTCTGGCAAGTGAACTTTTGAGATGCTTGGAAACCTCAGGGGTGGCTGTAGTGCAGCACTTCCAGACTGTGGTTAGGGAAATCCATACATCTCACAGAATCACAGGATCAGTGAGGTTGGAAGAGACCACAATGGGGCACCTGATCCAAGCTTCCTGCTCAAGCAGGGCCACTCCCCTAGATCACAGGGCTCAGGATTGCTTCCAAACAGTAATACCTTCACTTCAGTGAGGGAGAATCCACGACCTCTCTGGGAAATCTGTTCAGTGCTCAGTGACTCACACAGTAAAGAAGTTCTTCCTCGTACTTAAGTGGAACTTCCTGGGCATCAGTTTTTGCTGTTACCTCTTGTTTTATTGGTTTTCACAAGGGAGCAGAGTCTGATCCATCATCTTGGCACTTCCCATTCATGTACTTGCATACATTAATGAGGTCCCTCTCAGTGTCTCTTCTCAAGACTGAACAGGCCCAACTCCCTCAGCCTTTCCTCATCACTGATGTGCTCCAGTCCCTTCAGCATCTTCCTTGCCCTTTGCTGGGCCTGCTCCAGGAGCTCCATGTCCCTCCTGCCCTGAGGAGCCCAGAGCATTTCTCTATCTGCTCATCCTATTACAAAAGCAGCCCACATTTTGGTGGAACTGTACATGGGAGCTGTCATGTCAGCCTGACGCTGGACACTTGTTTTCTAGGTACCACATTAGCTTGTGCATTTTGTTACTTCTGAAGGGAAAAGGTTGAGTATTTTAAACCCAAGTCATCTCAGATCCCACCTCCTTGTTCACAGCAGCAACCTCCACATGGTGAGATGGGAGCTCTGGAGGTTGTCTCCCAGTGACCGCAGACTGTCCCTCCCCAGTTCTCTGGTGGAGTTCAGACACAAATCCTCTACTCACCATGGCCCCTGTCTATGAAAACATGACCATGCCATGAGGTTCAATTACATAACTACAGAAATAATTTTGCCTTGTTATTGAAAACCACTGTAGCTTTCCCTGTAAAATGAAAAAGCCTAAACTATAGAAACAGGAGCAGCAATGTATAAATTCTGATTTATATTCTGCCTCCCCCTTGTCATATGATGACTATAACCCCAGACATTTGCTTTGGTGAACAAATACAGACTTATATGTCTGATGTTTTTTATGGCAAGCTATACAAGTGTCATTCTTCCTGCAGGTCCAGAAAAAATCATATTGGATACTTCGAGTGAGTATGATTGTATGCATACAAAAAAAATCCCCAAAACCTCAACCAGCCACAACACAGTCAGAATACAAGTCCCAAAGAAAAGTAAAGTGAAGGGGGGACCAGGAGCATCTTTCTGTGAGAGGCTGGTGTTACACCAGAGAAACATGGGTCTGCAACGTGAAATTATTGCAGTGGAGATGAAATGGTCAGTTCAGTGGGAGGATAGAAGTATGGGGAATGACATTACTGGATCAATAAAATCTTCCTCTCCCTCCCACGCAGTGCATCACCTGCAGTGCAACACAGACCCGCCAAGATCAATTTCTTGAGGTCTTGCATCAGCTGCTGAAATCTGGGATGACACGCTGAGTTTTTACTCACCGAATCCAGTAATGTAATTAACGCAGTAATGGAGAGAATAAGAATAAATCCTAGAAAATCAAATTGCATCCAGTCTTTATAGAATTTTGAATTAACATATTATTACTAAATTGACATGCAGTTATTATTGCAGCAGCACTCCTAGGGCTCCAGTCTGCCAATGAAGCATTGGCTGGGGTACGATAGAAGAGAGACGAAGGGTGATCTTCATTATCAATTAGCTAAATATGGAGTTTGTACAACCATGGCAAATCCTTGGAGCAAAATCATTCTGCCAGTCAATACTCTACTTGCTAGTATGAGCACTCATGTATGGACATAATTTCTTCCATATTTCCTTAACTCTGCAGATGATGATGGTTTTTATTGTCATAAAGGGAAACTTTTGACTGCAGCACGCACTGAGCAGCCACACTAACCATCAGGAAGAAGTCAGGATTCCCCCACGAGGAAGTGCTTTTCCCTAAAACGCACCATTTAATTGCACTCACAGCTGTGAAAAATAGATGACTGTGGTTTCCTTCTGTGGCATTTGTTGGTGTAATTTTGAGAGATTTGTCTGAAAACAGTACTCCATTTCGCTGCTTCTTGTTAAACAAAGATTTGATTAGCAAGAACTATGTTGTTCCCGTGAAACTTAAAGCTGTATGTGGAATTAGGACCTTTTTTATTAGTATGCATTAAAACCAGTTATTGATCTTCTGGAGGTGCTAATATAAGTGTCTTTTGTAATACAAACCCAAATTAGATTCTGATCAGGTTCAGAGTGTTCAATCAAGGACTACCTAGCAGCATTTTTAAATGAAATGCAGTTTGTGTTTGGCATTGCAGATCAGCTATTTGATTGAAAGTCAGGAAGAATTCCCAACAATGTAGCATCTCTCTTCCTTTGCTGGACATCTAAAATGCACCTAGCATTCAGATGCTGCATAATGCTGACATATTGTGTTGCACAGTCTAGAGCACTTTGACATTTAATGTATAGTACAGTGGCTAACTTAAAAGGGACCACTGCAATACATTAGCTTAAAAAACTTTGGCTGAAGATTTTAAACCTAACTTCTTTATGACTAAAAACTGACATGTTCATTAACAGAATGCAAATGTATCACTTCTACTGATCATATAACAAAAGTACTAGTCTTCATAGAGAAGTGATAAAATAGGTGGAGATACAGTACCATGACCATTTGAGACCTCAGAAAAGCTCAGGGATGCACCGTGCAAAGTGCTGTACATGGGCCCTTAAGAGATGGATGTTGCCTGGAAAAGCTTGTAATTTATACTTGAAAAGTCAGATGTAAGGCAGATGTGATATTTCTATCATATTCACAATGCTTATACAAAACAGGGGCATTTTCACCTCATCCAACTCCATACTCAGGTATAGAATATTAGAATCATAGAATCATTTAGGCTGGAAAAGACCTTTAAGATCATCAAGTCCAACTGTTAACCCAACACTGCCAAGTCCACCACTAAACCACGTAAATAACTCTAGGGATTCACCCAATCAATAGAGAGAAATACACTTTGAGGATGCAGTTCACATGATCTCTGCTTTGCAGAAACCCATCTTCCGCAGAAAATGCAGTCATCTACCTTTGCCAACCTTAACTACCAGGCCTCCTGCCTTCCCAGAGGTGCGCAGCCACCGTGCCCAGGTGTGCAAGGTGTACAGAGCACCATCCTCCACAGGCTCACACACATGAGCCATCACCTCAGGTGTAGATACAGGTCTCATGTATGCTAGTGGAAATCAAAGGCTTCACTCTGCTTGAAAGCCAGAGCTCAGAGACACTGGGACAGTGTGTGACTCTGATACCATGCTGAGGTACCACAGGCCAGAATGCAGCTCTTTTAAGGATGTTCTTTGCTTCATCTAAACTGATGAGATTTTAAATGATTCAACTTTGCAACAGATCTACTTACAGAACAGCACAGAGCCTCCAGGTTCAACACTGCAACTCTGATGGGCAGCTGCTGCATGCAGAGATTACTGCAGCCAAATAAAGGTCTCAGTGGTTTAGTCTGTTTGTTCAGATCTAGATTAACTCAACCAAAAAAAATGCCTATGTGGCAGTACAGCTAAAATATAAAATTAGACAATATGTCACATGAAAACATCTCCAGGTCAAGGAAAAACTCAAGCCCCAGTGCATGTCAGGTTCTCTCCTCCAGAGACAGATGATTCCTGCAGGGACATCTCCTGCATTGCAGAGACACAGCCCCCATGTCAGCAACCAGCTCACAGCAGCTCAGGATACTCTTTCTCAACAATTTCTGATTCCTCTAGACACCTTGTGGTGCCAGACTTTGCTCAGATTCTACCACCCTTTTACAGTAAGTGGCAATTAAAGATGTGAGGTTGTAAGTGTCACTACCACTACCCAGACTTCTCCCTCCAACCAAGATTTTGCCCATTTTATAATGTCTTCCAGAGTATTTCTGCTACCTCCTGTCATTACTAACATCCTAATGACACAGCAAAGCTCCTATGACAATGATCTGATCTCACTGGCTGATTCGTTCACTCGAACGACAATTCCTGGCAAATAATACAAGTTATGTCTGTCTATGAACTTCACTCCTTGCTGCCCTCAGGGCTTAATGGCTCTCTAACACCTGCCTTCCTTCCAGTTCCCAGGGGGCAGGGGCACACTTATGTGTCATATGGCCCAGAGCATCTTTCTCCCCTCCAGCCTTTGGCTGCACCTCAAATCCTGGGTTCAGTTTTGGACCCCTCACTGTAAGAAAGACATTGAGGTGCAGAGGTCCAGCAAAGGGCAATGGAACTAGTGAGGAATCAGGAGCACAGGTTTTATGAGGAGAGGCTGAGGGAGCTGGAGGTGTTTAATCTGGAGAAAAGGAGGTTCAGGGAAGACTATTGCTCTCTACAACTCCCTGAAATGAGGTTGCAGCCATGTGGGGGTCAGCCTCTTCTCCCAGGTAATAAGTGGTAAGACAAGAGGAAATGGCCTCAGGTTGTGTCAGGGTTTATACTGGATGTTGAGAAGAATTTCTTCATTGCAAGAGTTGTCAAGCATTGGACCAGGCTGCCCAGGGAAGTGGTACAGTCACCATCCCTGATGGTATTTAAAAGACGTGTAGATGTGGCACTTACAGACATGGTTTGGTGGTGCATGTGGCAGTGCTGGATTAACAGTTGGACTCAATGATCTTAAAGATCTTTTCCAACCTAAATGATTCTACGATTCTATGAAAATACAGGTCCATAACTGGTATATAGCGTTTCTTCCCAGCTGCCCTCTAGCTTGACATGTGCAAAAATAAAAAAACACAATCACCACAACTGCCCCATGAACACCAACAATGCCTCAGCTACATTATTCCTCTTTCATCATTATCTTTTCTTAATGCTTCAGAATGATAGGAAAACTAAAGGACAGTGATTGTGGCAATTCCCACAGAAAGGTCTAAGCATGCAAAGGTTTTCTTTACAGGTGAAAAACTTTGCTTGTACCACACGGCAGCCCCTGTGTCCAGGGGGTGAGAGAGAAACAAGCCAAGGTCACATCACCCTGCTCGAGCAGGGTGTGAGGCAGTACTGAGCCTTGCTGGAGAGGGATGCTGCAGCATTCCATGTGCCAACCTTGCTGCCGATGAGATTGCCTGGAAACCACAGCAGGGGGGATCTCTCCAGCAGCTGAAGGTCATCGGTCACTAAAAGCATGCAGTCAGATGCCTTGGCCGTGCCCTCACTTCCCTGCTGGAACAGCAGTGTGTGCCAGGAAAGCTGGGGTCAGGGTTTGAAGTATAGGAATGAAGCAGGGAAAGTCCTCTATTTCCCAGTACTGTACTGAAAGGGGCTTGTTCCAAACCTAACCAAACTATAATTTTCAAATAATGAAATTAAGATGCAGCAATTTAATTTGTATCTTTAATTATCTAAAAGTCAATCATTTGCCACCTGCTAATATCACTCATTACAGCACAAACACACATGGCTCACCATGTCATGCTGCAAGTACTCTACGTTTGTCAGCATAAGGCTAAGATCTCCCTTCAGCTAACACCACTGAAACCAGTTACTCCAGGGTCAAGCTTTACTCAGGACAGACTTAGATCATAACTTCTGTGGATGGCATCAATCCTAGGTAATAAATGGTGCTCACACAACTATGGAAAAAACCTATCCTGTTTCATTTACTGCAGCACCACTCTGACCTGCCTCCGAGTGGGAACCGTAGACTGCCAAAGTTTTGACGTTTGAGTGTTTTCAGTTGGTTGCCACAGTAATAATTTGCTTGGAA